>NW_010235162.1:14321-32462 GCF_000690775.1 Eurypyga helias
AAACTGAGTGGGGTCCAAGGGGTTCCCCCTCTTTGGAGGCCAGTAAACACATTGTTAAGGTGCCATTCTTTCCTCTGCCGTCCTCCCTGCCCAAGAGCTCAAACCCATGCCCTGTATGACCCTGTTTCTCGTCTTCCTCTGTAGACCTGCTTCCTTATAATTAGAGTGAAGGAGCAAATCTTTTTTACTCTTTCACTGGGAACTACATGGCAAGTGTAGGGAGTTTCCAAGGGTTTCTCATGAACGGGAAAGCATGTGAGTTCCAAGTGTAGCACTTTCACCTTTGTTCTTTGTTCCCTTGGGCCCCAGGGATGAAGTCTTTGTGGAGTAAGCAGCTAGAAGAACAGATAGTGAGTTGAATTCACCTCAGCTGTTGTAGTTGAGTACATGGCAAACGGTGTGCGGTATAGAAACTGAAGACTCTCATACCTTTTTTAGGGCATAAAAATGCTGGGATCTTTTGATATACTGTCATCTTGAAGTAGGGGCAGGGAGTGAAATTGGTCAGAAAGTAATCACTCCAGGTAAGGTATTGATGACGGGGAGCTAAAGGATTATGAATATACTTAACTGCTAGGTTCTTTGTCAACACATCGTTACAGAAATTGGTCTTCTCAGTTGCATGTCCAGTGTTTTCTTTTATTATTGGAGATGGTACTGCATGAAAATAAGCTGAATTGTAGATATCTTTTTCTTTTTGAAGTGCAAATGGTTATCAAAACCTACCTTTTAATGGCATTACTACTGCATTGCTGTTATATTGTTTGAAGTGTTAGTGCTCCCCTTTCCTTCAGACCTTGGTTTTGCTTCTTAGGTTGCACGTCTTCAAAAAATCCCTGATGGTGACAATGAGACAATGATTCCTGTACTGTCTTCAAAGAAAGCAAGTGAATTGCCAGTTGATGAAGTTGCAAGCATTCTGCAAGTAAGTGATTTTTGTGTCTCTTAAGAATGCAGTGATGTTACCAAACAATAAGCTTGAAACTTCTTAAGGACAGATGTTGTCATTGACGGTCTATGCATTACCATGCAGTTTGATGTTAACTTATTAACTGTTGTCTACTAAAAACATACTGATTTTTAAATTGTTACTTGAAATGCTCTAGTCTAACGTTTTCAAAACAATCAGGTTTTTGGACAGGGGGATGAAATTCAACTTAAAAACGGTCAGATTTTTATATGCTTTGAAGAGTGCTTTTGGTTAATAAAACTCCTAGAGTCAATGTTCCTATAAAATTCAGTTCTGTTTTCCAGAGCTATTGCTGCCATTTCTTTAAGGGATCCTTAATGGATTTAATTTATTTTGGTAGCCTCCATTTCAAGTGAAGGAACAAGATTGAGAAATCTACTCATTGACAGATTTATGAACCATTGAATCTGAGTTAATTTTCATGATAGATGGTCTGGTTTAATTTTCTGTATGCTTGACTGTTGGAGGAGTACACCCTGATGAATGTTGGTCACTGACAACTGAAGACTTTGAAGCTGTTGCTGTGTTATTTGGCTGAGAACTCCTGACAGAATCCTCGGGAGTCTGAACTGTGCCCACAGTTTGGCTCGCTGAAGGGTTTTCTGCAAGGAAGATCAAGAGTCATTTAGAGATGTGAAACAGCATCTGCTTCTGTTGTTCTTCTGTGAATTTTTTTGTTGAAGTACTCTTAAGTACTGCCAAATTGAGTTTTAAAATAGTGGTTAGTTAGCTTTTACTGTCATACAACATTAGTATCGAGCCTGTCTTTCTGATGTTGGCCAAACATTTATAATCAGAGGGTATAGATTTTGGTGTTGGAATTTATTTTGAAGTCTAGCAGCTTATCAGTGTAATTTCTGACTGTGTTCTTCTTGCATATTTTAATAGGCTAATCTTCAAAATGGCTTAAAAAACTGTGAAGTTTGTCATAGACGGGCATTCCATGGATGGAATGAATTTGATATTAGTGAAGATGAACCACTGTGGAAAAAATACATTTCCCAGGTTAAGATTTTTGTCCTTTTTGTTTTTTGGTTTTATTGTGTGTCAGTCATTTTGCTCTTTATTACTTTGCTTTCATGGGCATGAACATATTCTCATAAAAGCTGGGACGCTGTAATAGAAATAGAAATTGCAACTTCTATGATTTATATGTAATTTACCTATTGATCTGTTCTTGAATGTGTGTTCATAACTAGCCTGAAGGCTGGAGAAGCAGGATAAAGTTCCCTGTAGGAACATGGGCTCGAGCATGAGTCGCACAAAGGTCAGACAGAAATGCTTGTGGCTGGTAGGCATTTAAATGGGACATGAAGGATGAATAACTTTATAGACAAAGGACATTTTAAAAAGCAAAACCGCTGCCATTGAACTGAGGGTGGGGATGGGGCCAGCCTCCATTCTGCTGTTGAGCAGAACTGGCAGAAGTCACATGTGAAGTTTTTCCTACCAGTGTGATTTATTATGTACATAGATGAGACGGTGCAGGTTCTCAAAATGGTGTGGAAGTGTCACTGCTTCCTCCTGCCCTCCCCTGCCACCCGGCTCCACAAACCATTTACAGCATCTTTTCGCACAGAAGATTTTTCTAAAGAATTTGTAATGTTAAAAGTTTTAGTCAATGTTTCCTGCACCTCATCTGAGCAGCAGGGCAGTTAAGATCTAGAGTAAACCCTGGAGTAATAGACAGCTGTTTCTAGAGGAACTGTTTTACTTGGGAGTGACTAAATGATCCTTGGCGCTCTGCTGATGGTAGCAGTGGGAACATCATCACGTACTAGCTGACCTCTGCAATCAGTGCTTTATTTTCCCATGTGTGGTGTCAAATTAGTCAGATATATCAGAACACTTCTAAAGCATGTTAACCAAGTCTATTTTAGGTAGGATTTTTTAAGATACATATTTGGTTTGAATGTGCTTATCATATGTGCTTTTAGAATGTTCTTTAACTGTAGGAATGTAATTTTTGGTAACATTTCTCAAAAAAACTGACCATGTTAGCATCCAGCTGTCATGTAGAACCAAGATAATTAATTATTTTGGCCATAGAAATCTGAAGAAAGCATATGATCTAAAAGGAAATCTTGCATCTCGTAAAACAAGAAATCATGAATTGAAATTAGGAAGTACCTTTCTGTCTTGATAGTGATCACTTGCTGGAAACAGAATCAGCCTGTTACCTCAAAGGCATTTTGAATATATTTCAGGCTTCTTTGTTTGTTTATGTGTCTTTAAACAAATACAGGAAATTATTCTTTTTGTCTTAAAAATGTGAATCAAGAAATGTAAGAAACAGTTTTTTCCTGCTATATATTGAATATACTCCATTCAAGGTCTGTGATATTAAAAAAAAAAATTAACCTCAAGTACTCAAATAAAATCTGAATTGTACAAAGTCAGATTTTGTTTGCAGTGGTAACCTAGAAATATTTTTATTATAGAATAATATGCTTCAAAAATAGATCAGATGTGCTTTGAGTGGGGGGCAAAATGATCTTACTGCAAGGAGTATTGCTGAATTACTGTTATGTTTCATTTCAGTTTAAGAATCCGCTTATTATGCTTCTCCTGGCATCTGCAGTCATCAGTGTTTTAATGCATCAGTTTGATGATGCTGTCAGTATCACTGTGGTAAGGAACTAAAATTTCATCTTCTTTGAGAGCACTGCAGAATGTGTGACCACATGTGCTTCAGTATCGCCTGAATGCCAGTGTGGGATGCGATCACTTGATTCCAGTTAATGAACTTGTTGTGTATGCTGTCATTAAATCTTAGGTTTGTAACTGGATTATGTGTGGTTTGACTTTTTTTTGGTGTGTTGTTTTTTTTTTTTTTTTTCCCTGACTGAGAGTAGTAATAAACATAAATACATCAGCAAATAATTATCTGGCTGCAACTTGCATCTTTACTCTTTAATTGGTTGAAACACCTGTCTAGGCATTTGTTCAGAGTAGCAATTTTTTGGTGTCTTCTATGTAATTTGTATTGTAAATTATGCTTTAATTTCAAATTGAAACCAACATAAGCCTTCTGTGAATTTACTTGAAAGATGTAATATTTTAAAATATGAAGAAGAAATGTAACGTGAACTCTTTAGAAATAGCAGAAGGAAGATAGAAGCTGAAATAATGAATTTTTGTAGAAGTTTGCAGTTAAATAGGGTGCTAAACTAGTGAGCAAATATAGTACTGCTAAACATTTGTCATTGCAAAAGACACAGTGATGAAAATTGTAATCTCTTCGACCTTTTTGGGGTGATAGGTGATAACTGAAAATTGGGATTTCTGAATTGGAATAACTGAAAATTGGGATCAGAGGCAAGTTCTAGCTGTATTTCTGGCTTGGCTGAACTCTGCACTCTTTATGTTGAGTTTTATTTTTGTAATTAACACAAGGTAACTTCAGGTTTACTCCTAACCCCTCTAATTCTCTCGAAAGAGTAGTTTACCGTGGAAGATAAACTATATGGCTTCTTTAAGAAAAAACATGCAATTTTGAATTTGAGTATGGTCTTAGTTTGGAATGATCTGTTGTGTTCATAGGTTGAATTTAGGTAAAATTCAAATTCAAAAAATTGTATTATGAAATGTATTTAATAGTTGTGGCTGAAAGTTGAATTATTTCCTGCTCTTCTTCCCTTGGTTAGTGCCTTTAAGTCCATTTCCCCTTGAGCAAGGCAACGAGAAAAGCATAGCTAGTGTAAGGGATTTTAATTTCTGCAATCTGTGCTACAGCCTGAGAAGGTATCTTTAACAGCCTTGTGAACACCGGTGGAGATGTCTTAAAATATTAGGAAAAAGTGTGGTTGAGTTAAAGCTCATCAATTGCGTTTTTGTATAACTTCTGAATAACCTACTACTCAGTCTTGTCATTCACGCCTACTTTTTCACCTAGTGAATATTTGGTTTGCTCCATTTTCAGATGGTAGTGCAGTTTTTCTGTGACTGTATATCTGTGCTCAGGGCCTTGGCGACAAAACTAATTTGCTGCAAAAGATCAATGACATATTTCTGCTGGTGGCAATGCTGGCTTGAGCAGCTTTTGCCATCTTTTTAGCTCTGCTGATACGAATGTATTGTAAAGCTTTTTAATCTGGACTGGGAGCTGATGAAGATTTAAAAAAAAATAATTACATACCTTTTCTCAAGTGGAGAATATTGGCTTCTTGGTGCAAGCTGTGGCATGTAGACGCAAGCTGAGACTTCTGAGGCTAGGAATGCAAAGCTGCGTCAGCGAGCATGAGCTGTAGAAGATAATACTGCCTCCAAAAGAAACAGATAATACTGTCTCCAAAAGAAACACGTGTAGTTGTGGTGGGAATACCTATGGAAAGAAGGAATATATATAGTTATTAACTAATACTGAGTTGAGAGGCTAACAGTATCACAAACAAGGCAGATTACAGGTTTTATCCTTGATTTAGTTAGAAGTTCAAGAACGTGTTTTTTTTTTTTCTTGGAAAATGGTAATTTTTTTTTAGTACTTACACTATGTACTTTAAAGGATTAATTAGTGGATGTTATGAAAGAAATCAGGGTAGCAATTTAATTTGAGTAACAAATTTGGGTAATGTAACAAAACACAATTTGGAGTGTAGGGGAAGATGACACTCCTTTATGCAAAATTGATCTCTGTTACTGCCTGTACGTCAGGCAGTACGTGACGTACATGATGTGTGCTTAAAAGCCACATGATGTTTATGTTGAAGTGTTGTGACCAGCACTGGGTGTGATACAGAGGACTAGGAAGGCCTGTTATTAAGGCCTTAGCACTTACCTTGGGTTATACCTAATGAGCAATTGGTTTAGCTTTTTTGTTTGGGATCTCTAGCATCTTGGCTGTTTAGGTTGTACTCAGTGTCCTGTCTCACTCCTTGGGAATCTTGGGCAGAGTTCCTCAATCTCATCTTCCTTTTCTCCATGTTGGAATATTTTATGGCTCCAGACCTGTGCTTCAGCTTGCTACCTTATCTCTAGTCTTCAGTTTATTCTTACTCTTCCTGTTGTTTGGTTATTTGACTGAAACCACATCGGTGAGGCTGTGTAGCAGTTAACACGACATCCCTAGGCTTTGCTCACAGACAACACCGTTCATTCTACATTCAGAGCAGTTTTTCTAGTTGTCACACGGATCTCTCTCCACTGCTGTTTCTTGCTCACAGTTTAGAAACAAGGAGCAGAGGAAGTTTTACTTCAAAATTGCTGTCTAGTCACTAATCTTATTTTTAGTCAAATCAGGTTATTGAGTTCGTGGGCATCACTAGAGCAGATATAAATAGATAATGGCATTGCTTTTAGAATCATAGAATCATTTAGGTTGGAAAAGCCTTTAAGATCATCAAGTCCAACCATTAACCTAACCCTGCCAAGTCCACCACTAAACCATGTCCCTGAGCATCACTTCCACATGTCTCTTAAATACCTTCCAGGACAGTTAGTCCACCACTTCCTGGGCAGCATGTTCCAATGCCTGACAAACCCTTTTGCTGAAGAACACTTTCCTAATGTCCAGTCTAAACCTTCCCTGGCACAACTTAAGACCATTTCCTCTTGTCGTGTCCCCTCGGAGAAGAGACCAACCCCCACCTTTCGGCAGCCTCCTTTCAGGGAGCTGTAGAGAGCGATCAGGTCTGCCCTCAGCCTCCTCTTCTCCAGGCTGAACACCCCCAGCTCCCTCAGCCGCTCCTCACGGGACTTGTGCTCCAGACCCTCCCCCAGCTCCGTTCCCTCCTCTGGACACGCTCCAGCCCCTCAGTGTCTTCCTTGCAGTGAGGGGCCCACCACTGAACACAGCACTTGAGGTGCAGCCTCACCAGTGCCCAGCACAGGGGCACAGTCACTGCCCTACTCCTGCTGACCACACTGTTCCTGACACAGGCCAGGATGCCATTGGCCTTGTTGGCCACCTGGGCACACGCTGGCTCATATTCAGCCCACTGTCGACCAACCCCCCAGGTCCTTTTCTGCCAGGCAGCTTTCCAGCCACTCATCCCCAAGCCTGTAGCGTTGCAGAGGGTGGTTGTTATCCCAAGTGCAGGACCCAGCACTTGGCCTTGTTGAACCTCATACAGCTGGCCTTTTCAACAGACCTAAGGGATACCGAGTGATTTCTGAGGATGAGAAAGTTTGTTTCCAAATCAGACTGTTAATTTGTAGTAACAGTAATGGCTGAACAAAACCAAAATGTGATCACTTGCTTTCGTGGCCGTTTGGAATTCTTTTATCTCACCCGCTGTTGTTTTCTTGCAGGCAATACTCATTGTTGTTACAGTTGCCTTCGTTCAGGTAAGGCAGCTGTTGTCCAAATAAGATTATTGCTTTTATGTAAACTCCTCTATTTATAGACTGAAGTGTTGTCTTGATGCATTGTGCTGAGAATGGTTGAGTAGAGAGTTCTGTGCTTTCATCCCAGTCTTTTGCCTCTTCTGAAGTGCATAATTTGTCCAGCTTTAACTACCTTGACATTTATGCATCTATGTTGGTATTATACTCAGCCATAAATGAGTACTTGTAAAGAAGCACTCAGAAGAAACAGTGTAGAAGTACTTAAAATATTTTAACCTCACGTAAAATAGATCTTGAAGATGTAGCTCTGGTTTCAATTTTGTACGCAAAAAAAGGTTGTCTTTAATTTGCTAAGTCATAAAAAAGTGTGTTTTCATTCTGGAAATACACAGCTTTACTCAGTATATGCCTAAACCAAAAGTGCTTTGTGTTTGTGCTTTATATCTTTCTTTACCTTAATTCTGGTATCTGTTTACTGAGTTAGAAATGAGTTGTATTACGTTAGTTCTTCAGGGACTAAGAGCATGAATACAGTATTTTTGATATTAACTTGTTAAACTGAGGAACTTAATCATGTATCTGATCCCTGAGGTTAGAAGCATTACTGCAAGTGTTACAAAGCTGAAGACATTGAAGGAAAATGCAAAGGACCTCTGCTATTCTTTCAGAAGAACCACATGTAGGCAAATCTGTAAATTTTTCAGTGTTTGGACCATATTTGCTTTTGAAAATACCTAATATAGAACTGTTGAAGGGCATCTCTTGTCTTATTGCTTGGAATATTACTTTAGTACAACTTTACTTATAAGATAAACTTCACTAGATATGGGTGTATCTTATTGTTGTTTAACTTCTGACTGTTTTAAAAATACCTGCTTTATTTTTTTTAATGTCTCTGTAGGAGTACAGATCAGAAAAATCTCTAGAAGAGCTTAGTAAACTTGTGCCTCCAGAATGCCATTGGTATGTTATTGTCTGTCCTTGCAATCCTAAATTAAGTCATATGAAGTTTAATCCAAAATGAATAAATGAAAAAGATTTTACTGAATGTATTGCCTTAGTATTAAGCTCTTATGCGGACGTAGAACATGCTTTGCTTTGCTTTTCCTCATTTTAAAGATTGCTCTATGAACCTTAAAAAGGTTACTCCGCATTGTTGCCCCTCTGATCCCTTCAAATGATTCTACTGATGTATAACTTCTAAGGAACAAGCAGCACATTAGAAATAATGCTTTGCCGAAACCGGTAATACTGCAGTGCGTAGCCAGCAGTGTGAATGCTCAGAGAAAATGCCAGAGAAGACATTCTTACTGCTCTTTGTGTTTTTACCTGCAGTGTACGAGAAGGCAGGGTGGAACACACACTTGCAAGAGATTTAGTCCCAGGTGATACAGTCTGCCTGTCAGTTGGAGACAGAGTCCCAGCTGATCTACGGTTGTTTGAGGTATATACCTAGGATTGCTTTAATATTTGATAACTTTTCTTTTTGTGGGGCAGAGGGGAAAAGAAGATAACCAGTGAATACTGAAATGCACTGTTATTGTTTGGAATTCACAATTATTTAAATGGAAAATCTGAAATCATTACTTCCCAAATGTAATCACACATTCTTTACAATATATGTAGTTGCTTATTGTAGAGTAATGAATTTTCCAATTTTATGCAGTAATGCATTCTTGAAAATTTAGCTGAATACTTTGTCCTCAATGTTAAGCATGTAAAATGATTGTTCTCAGGCTGAATGATGAGATATTTTGGCAGCTGGCTGCAGGTGTTTGAGTCTTTATTTGCGTTAATCTTTAGGGTATACTTTAAGTGTTTTTTGATAATGAATATTTTAAAAAAATTATTAATTGTGAAATTGTGCCCACATGTAATCTTTTCTCTGACACTTTCATCAGTGTGTGTTGCTGTATCTTCTAGTTTGCTGAATATTTGATAACATTAGCGCTGCTGGAAATGCCTGAGTTGAAGCAAGAGCATTGTAATAGTACTTGCAGATTCACTAACAATGAAAAGGAATGTATGTATGTTCGTCTTGCTTATTTTGATGATTTTGCTTGAATAATGCCATGTTACCTTTCTGTCAGATTGGGCATCCTCAGGTTGCCCGATATCTGGGCTATCTATCATGCTACAGTAATTTCTGGATACGATGGAGCTGTATATCCAGTATATCCATGGTTGATACTGGATTAATCTGTTTTCATTTTATAGGCAGTCTAAACAAGCTAGTTTATAAGACAAATTTCTGGCGTTCTTGAGAAATTTGTCTGGATCATCTGTTGTTATTGCGTGCAGCGAGTACTTGGGTGGGTTTGTTTTTTGTGACTGTAAACACTCTGTCTTTCCCTCGGCACTTGTGCAGTCTCCACGTTGATATGGAACTGCTGTTGCAGCAGCATCTACTTTCTTGCTCAGAAGCTTGCAGCATGGTCGGACCTCTTACAAAGCAGACACGGAATTACAAGTTTCTCAGCTGTCTGTAGCCCTTCAACCGATGAAAATGTGGTCTCTCCTTATCTCAACTACTCTTACAGATTATTTGAAAATAAGAGCCTGTCATCTTAGTTTCATCTGGTCTATACCGGCCATTGTTACAGGGCTGTGGTGTTGAACATTAGATGGAGATTGTCTTTTCAGGGAAAGATCTAGATCTCTTCTGGTAATTCTGACTGATGCTGTCCTAGAAAATTGTAGAACTGGTAATTAGTCACTATTTACTTTCTGAAGCCTTTCGTATACGGTGAGAAATTTCTTCTCCATTTTAATCTTGCAGGGGCAATCTTGTTTGCAAGACTGTGTTTAAAGACCTTTTCTGGCCTAAGTTTTCTGTATGTTAATGAGTTGTCCAACAAGTTCTACGGTAATCTTCTCTATAGCCAGAATATTACATCTAGAACTAACAGACCTATAACAGTGTAGACTTTAAACACAATTCTTTTTGGTAGTGATGATAAATGTTTCGGACCTCATGGCTAAATCTGAACAGTAGCAAAGTGGCATCTTCATCCTGTTTCAGCTTGGATTCTGAGGAATACGTCGCAAATAAAAAAATCCCTGTACAGCTTTCTGGAGTTAATTGTTCCTTATGGCTTTGACTGGAGAGTCATTGTAGATTTTGGCAAGTGTCCCTTTTCTTTTATTGATACAGCATCTATCTTTTGAAAGAGGGTACTGCACTGGTAACTATTTGAGAGAATAGTAGGAATTAGAGGGATTTGACCTCTCAGAAAGCACTTTAGTAAAGGTACTATCCTCTTTTAACATTGACTAAATTATTTTTGATCTAGCAGCCTGTGTTCATTTTGTTGTCCAGCTAATACTGGAGTGCATCAGAGCTATCATGCCACTTGAAAAACCAACAAAACACAACACCAAAAAACCTCAGTTTGAACCTCAGAGTGATCTGCTGTAGTGTGGTGGTAGAGAGTGTGATGTAACTGATTCTTGCTTGCTCCTTGCAAGTGATATTCTTTCAAAGAGTTTTGGCAATTGAGTTTTATTATGCATCCTTTAACGCTGTTTTTCTTGAGAAGGTTATCTTGAAATTTAGTGCTATGGTCACCAACAGTGGTTTTATCCTTTTTAATAATGCAAAATTATTTTACTTAAATTTTGTGAGCAGAATTTTATGATTCAGTCTTTGGCGCTGTTCAAGACCATTAAAGTCAATATGTTAAGATGTATGAATTGATATTACCTGGGGAAAGATATTTCTCTTAATTTTATCTTTTGATAAGTTGTTTTTTGGATTGTATTTATAAAACACACTTTACTTTCTCAATCTATAAACTCATTAATACAGAATAATTCAGTTTTAGCTTTCCTTCTCTAACTACTCCTACATGCTACCCTAAAAACTACAAAAATTAAACCTAAACCAAGAAAAAGGCAGTTTCTGGTCCTCTAGTCTACGTGACTGTTGCCTGAATAGCATTTTTCTTACAGAGAATTTGTGAACAAAAAACAGTGTATGAAACATGGTTCTTGTTAGCGAGTTTTTAATGGACCATGGTAGGAGGAAGTGGTCAGAGGAAGAGTTCATAGGATTATATGTACATACACTTGCATTCCCAGTTAATTATTTTATTTGGTGACAGAATGCATCACAGTCGCAACCTCTTGGAAGTTTTGGAGAAAAACAATCGTGAACATAGAATTATGAGGAAACTTTGAGTCTTGAAATGAGAGCTTGTTGCATTGCTGCAATAGTCCAGGAGTGCGTGTTGTTTTCTTAATCCCTAAAACATGGTTGATAATTAACACAGCTTCTTAACGTGTGAATACATTGGATGTATTTTTAATGGTCAAAATGGGGAAGCTTCTATTAACACTTCCAACTACTTACAAAAGATTGGCATGCTTTTTGCTTATTTTGTTTTCAAAGGCTGTGGACCTTTCTATTGATGAATCCAGTCTCACGGGTGAGACAGCTCCTTGCTCTAAATCTACGACTCCTCAGCCAGCAGCAACCAATGGAGACCTTACTTCTAGGAGCAATATTGCTTTCATGGGAACATTGGTCAGATGTGGAAAAGCAAAGGTAAAGCTCTTATTGATAGCGAAGAATATGTTCCATGTTTCAGCTGTTTGAAGGCAGTTCTTCTTATTAATCTGTCAGTTGAGAAATGTATGCATATATTAATGACTGCATATATTTTGAGTCTTCTGAAACAATAGAAATGGAATAGAAATAGAAATTTTTACTGGAAATATGAAAGACTACTGTGATACACTGCAAGGCTTTTTCTCATTGGTGCTTTTTCCAGACACCAGTTTAAAAAGAAAATTAACCTAGGCCCAGAAGAGCTTAAAATTGTAGGGAGCAGATGATGTGAAACTCTTCTGGCTAGGATATGGTGTTTTTCTTCCAGAACTACAGTCACGTCTTTGAAAAATCTGTAACCGAAAATGCAGTTGTGGCAAGTGTTAGATAGGTGTTACCTTATTTAAGTGTTGTTACTGGTAGTTACTAAATACTTCAGCAGTGCACAAAACAGCAATTTGTTTCACTGAGGCAAAATGATTTTTAGCAAAAATATTCCCTACTCATGCCAAGAATTAATTTTATAAACAAAGCTAACAAAATCATAGCAGGATAAATGGCACTTGACCACTGGTTGAGTCAAAGCTGTCAAGAGCAACCAGTAACATTAAAATCAAACTTCAGATTTGAATTGGCTTTTTTTTTTTTTTTTAGGGCATAGTTATTGGAACAGGAGAAAACTCTGAATTTGGGGAGGTTTTCAAAATGATGCAAGCAGAAGAGGTAAGAGTGAATATTTAGAAGCAAAGACGTGTTTTGTAAGTGTTTATTTAATTCATTAAAACTTTGAATTTGTTCCATAGGAACTTAGTTAAACTTAATTACATTGCTTTTAATATTTTTCTTTCCTCTAGTGAAAAAAATCTTAGCTCTTGAACATGAAAGTAGTAATTCAATTCAGTGGAACCAAATAGCCATAGCTGACCTAAAAATATTAACTGTGAAAATAATATCCTGAACCTGTTCAGTGGAACAAATCTCACTGCAATTTGTGGAAATATATTTTTTTCAAATGGAACTACATTTGAGCAAAAGAAATTTGTGTGACAGATTTGTGGGCTGCATGCGCAGGACAATGTTTTCCCTTGATTAGCAGACTACTTTAGGGTGATGTGTGTGTCTCCCGCTGCTTCATGATCTCCACCTTACCCTTTTATAAGTGGTGTTTGATTCTTATATATCAAACTCCCACTGTGATTTTTCTTTATTGCACTACACTGATCCACATGGGAATTCAGATTCTTGAATGGTTTGTATATCTAGGGCCTTCTAGCTGCTTCTCTGGCTGCCTGAGCTGTGTAGGATTATAAGGAGACACTCTGTCTTCAGCTGTCAGGACATGATCAGGCCCCATATATTTACATTTCGGAAGTCTGTCAAAACAGAGCAACTAAGGGCAGTAAATGTGTCAGCCAGGAGTTCATCACCAAGCTCATGTTGTTAGTTGCAGTGTCTCACTACACCTTTCAAGGGAATACTGCTGTCCGGTCACCGAAGTAGAACTTGCTTTGATGCACATGTGAGGAAAATATGATCATATGTTCAATAATACTTAGTTTGTATCATAACATGTATAATTATTAGTGAAAAACAAACAAACAAAACCCCAAAAAAACCCAAAACACAAAAAGCAAACCAAGAAAAAGAAGCCTATGTGAGCATTCTACACAAAAAACATTCTGAAATATCAGTTTTGTAGGGATATTTTTGATGTTTATATTACGGAAAACTCATTTAGAAGTGTATTTTCAAAATAAGAGTGATTCAGGCTCGATTCCAGCTTTCTCATAGAGACTACTCACTTTGTGCATAATATGTGAACAAACATGTTTTTGCAATGATTCTGTCTTCTTTTTTTCCCTATGCTTTCTATACTGTAGTCCACCACGTATTGTTGTTAAAAAACCCCAAACTTACTGTCATCCAGTATAAAAATGCACTTTCCTGCTTTTTTTCAATTAAATTTTTTGCTTTGTGTCCCCTTCTTCTTTCTATGATTTCTTTTTTTTTTTTGGGACACTAGATAGTCTGAATATTTCTATTGTTTTCTATTTGGTTAAATTAAATTTTCTTCTGATGATTAGCAAATTCCTTTTGAGATATAATTGCCCTTCCAGGGCTGTAATGCCTTTGTCTGAGGCATAAAAACTGAGTTTTTATTCTTACTATCAAGACCTTTTCAGTCTTAGAAGTGTTGCAGTAGCTATTAGCCACTGTGATTTGATTTTTTTTTTTTAAATAAAATCTTTGATATGACCTTTTGTATTAGATTTGCTGTAGACATCACAGAGCTCCCAAAGAATATATCTAATAAATTTTTCATTTCACTGAAGTGTTCTTGAATCTTCTTGAATTCTACACAAGAATGGAGCAGAGTACACTGTTTTCACAAAGTAAATATCTGGAAACATAGGGTATAACTACAGCTTATTCATTGTCAGTGTCTTGAAATTTCCACATCTGAATTAATATGAGGTACAGTTCATGCTTTTTAACCTGTGCTTAACTGTTGCATGTTTACCATTCATCAAGGCTCCAAAGACACCTCTGCAGAAGAGCATGGATCTCTTGGGAAAGCAACTTTCCTTGTATTCCTTTGGTATAATAGGTAAGAGAATTTATGTAAAACAATTATTATGTAATGGAAATTAATGTGTAGGCTTGGGAAAATGCAAGGCATGATCTCTTTTTTTAAGGTATTTTGGTTCTTTACTTAATTGGTCACTTTGAGTTCATGCCACTAATCATCTAAAGATTACTAATGTGACATAACTTCCATCATAAGGATGTTTACTTGCTTCTTCCTGCAAATACTTTTCTGACTTTTTGTCCTCTAAATGCTTCCTTTTAAATTGCAGTGTGTCTTGTATTCTGGTTCAAGATATACGTGAGTGAGTACCTCACTGTTAGTATGGTTGGGCAACTTAACTGGCAGAAACTTTCTTCACCTTTTCCATATTAATGGAATCATGCTTTGACAGGGAATGAAATAAGTTTTTTATAGATAAGACAATGATAAGCTTTGGTTTGGCTATTTGAGTTGTTCCCATGAGGCTACAGTACGTGCTGGCTTTATATTTATGCTGACAACTATTTTCTTTATAGGAGTTATTATGCTGGTTGGCTGGTTGCAAGGAAAGCATATCCTTGATATGTTCACAATTGGAGTGAGGTAAGAGTTTTGTCTTGAACTAGTGTAGATCGTGCATTACAGCAAGTGTCTGAAAGCCAGTGACGTACATTGTAATACACTTGCACACAGACTGCACTGTTACGTTCACCTAAGTAATTCAAAACAAAAACAGACTTTGTGCTGTAAAAAAGCAAATTTATGCTCATTTTTAGTGATAGTGTGTTCTTGTCAATCTCTTAAACGGTGGATTTGTATGGTGATTCCTGTGTGTCTTGTGGAAGATCTGCAAACAGACAGCAGAGTTGTACGTTTTGAGTTTCCGTCACTGAATAAATGAAGTAAATGTAATTTTGTAAGTGGCATCAGACAAAACTAAGTTATTGCAAGCCTTGTCGTGCAGCTGATTAGCTCATTTTCCAGCATATTATGGAAACTTAATCCCAGGGTGTTGTCTGCTGAGAACAACACTGGATTTACATGCTCTATCTCTGTGCTCTTAGAAGTTGCTGAGTTGCTAATTACATGGACAGTGCCTGAGGTAGAAGTGTTTCTTTAAATGACAGGATCAGACCACAGGTTTACCCTTTTGGGGAGAGGGGGAAAAAAAGCACCAGGAATGAGTTACTCTAATCTTGTTAATATTGTTACCGGGTTTTTTTATTTGTTTGCTTTTTAAATGACCTTCTGTGCCATTCCTGCACTTGGCTAGCTGCCACATTGTGATCTGGGAGTGACAGCTGTGGATCAGTGGTCACCTGAAACGATTGCATTTCCTTGTTCTGTTTAGTGCTGACTACACTTATTCTTCACAATCTGGGCTGCTTGGCACAGGACTAATGAGTGTTTTGTGTAGGCAGAACAGATGTACAGTTTATTTGTACCTCCCTCCCCACAACTTTTCTTCATAATTTTGCATATATAATGAGTAGAAACATGGTAAGTTACTGCATATTGTTACTGTCTTCAGTGTGTATCTTACCGAAAGGTATACAACTGGAATCAAACAGCAGCTGCTTCCTTTCACTTTTAACCTCAGTGAAGAGACAGCGACAGCAACTATGTTCTGAAGTGTAACTGTACCGTTCCTGTGTGTTCATCTATGACATTCTGCTACAAGATTTGTATCTTCACTTTCATTACAGTTTGGCTGTAGCTGCAATCCCTGAAGGACTCCCAATTGTGGTAACAGTGACACTGGCCCTGGGTGTGATGAGGATGGTGAAGAAACGGGCTATTGTAAAAAAACTGCCTATTGTTGAAACTTTAGGTATGACTAGACTAACTTAAAGGTAGTATTTTGATATAAATGTTAAGAAATCAATACAAATACTGATGATAATGGTTAAAATAAAGCAGGTACGCTTATTCTGCTGGCAGTGTGGTGTTGTCTTTAAAACACTTCTGTAGTGAATGCATTTCACGGAGTTAGAATTCAGTTCCATGTTGTTGTGGGCCCTCTGATTGCTCTTTTTAACAGAAATAAATGGCCTGTCAGTTAATAGCACGTCACACTAGCAGTACTCTAAACTGTGTGAATGGTTGGATGTATGTAGTAGTCTTTATACTTGTTCGCTGTAACATGTTCTTGTTAAATGAGACTTGTAAAATGTGTTTTAAACTACATTTTTGCTGTAAATTCAGGAATGATATTATGACACTTGGAAACAATTCCAAGTTTCAATATTAGAAAAACTTGGTAAACATCCCGAAGGTGCATTACGATATGCTGCTCATATTAAGATATAAAATAATTTAAAATCATTGAAGCTTAAACATTCTGTACGCAGTTTGGCATGAAACATGTAAAGCACAGGACATGGAAAATAAAAAGAAATACTAAGTTAAATAATTTTCTTGCATTTTAATTTCTTTTTGCATCTGAAGATTGGAAATGTTTTTTGCAATGCCTCTAGCAGAGTTGCATTAGTGTTGCAAGGTTTTCTGTTGCTTCAGTAATTCTACTATCATGTCCAAAAATTTCATGATACTGCAATGGTCTTTCAAACTACTTTGGGTTTTTTTGAGTTAAAAAGGCATATACAGATTTCACATTTCTGTAATCTTTTCAATCTTAATAAAATTTGCAGGTTAAGTAGTAGTTGTGTGACTGAGGTGTGGCTCAGTGCTAGATAGTTGTGCTTCTTGATAAAGAAGAGTGACGGCTGTAAAGCAAGCTCTTGACTTTCCTCCTTACCAGGAGCTGCAGTGGAGATTTCAGTAATACAGGCTGAGATACAGCAGAGTAAATCAGAGAGGTAGTGAATGGAGGAGTTGTGAATTTGGGATTTTTACTTAGTTTTTTTGGTTCATTGGGCAAACTTGCAAAGAACCTTGTACAGCTATTCTTTAATAGTTGAGAATTGGCTCTTTGTAAAATTCTGGGGTTTTTTCAGCTGCTGCAGTATTACTAGAAATTTGCTAGTCTTGAATATTTTTGTTGTTGTTAGTTACTCTCATTCTATTCAAGCATTGTCTTATAAATGTTAATTGCTTATTTCAGGTTGTTGCAACGTAATTTGTTCAGATAAAACTGGAACTCTGACAAAGAATGAAATGACTGTTACTCATATTTTTACTTCAGATGGGCAGCATGCTGAGGTACGTAGTGAGACTCTGTCAGACTTTAATTTTCCTTTTTACTTCATTGTGTGTCTTGGCTGAAACACGCTTGAGTATACTGCAGGTAAAGCATCAGTTAAGAAAGCATGAATCTGTAGCACCAACTTCCTGTTCCTCAACTTCCAGCTAATTCTGTTCTTCAGTTCACTTAGTATTGCAGCCTTTGAGCTGTGTTTTCCAAGCTGCCTTTGGTTGTAGAAGAGGTTTTTTTTGTACAAAATGTTAAGTTCTTCTATGTCTTGATAGCTGTAGGTCACAATAAAATACATGCTGATATAAAATACAAAGACAAGTTGAGAGATTGTGGTTTTTCTTCAGTACAGAAAGCTGAGGCTTTTTTTGCTGTTGCAGGTGCTTAAAAATAAAATGTGCATGTTGGAAACATTTAAAATAGGGATATCCAGTTTTTGGCTAAAAGTCAGCGTATTATGTGAACCCTTCATACTGAGTGTGTACTGTCATTCTTGCTTTGGCATAATGGATGGATTTGGAAGGAGGAGCAGGATGTGAAACAGTGGTGGTTGAGGTTGGGGAGTTGCTGCAAAGATTGAAGTACATGCACAAAGGAGAAGCAAAAGCAGCAGG
>NW_010235162.1:32478-33835 GCF_000690775.1 Eurypyga helias
GTAGATGTGGCTTCCTGGTTGTGTTTTAAACCATTCTCAAGCTTCTCGACCAGGTCACACCCCCCAGTACAGTTATCAGAGGGGTTCGTGAGCACACATACAGGAATTTTTTCTCATTCTTTCTGTTATTTATGTATGTTTGCATATATATCCTGGTATTTATTTTTCTATTCTTAGAATTGTATAGAAATACTATAATTGCTTTTTCTATACTATTAGCACAATTCGATTACATCTGGGTCAAATCAGCTCCTTTTTTCTAACCGAAATAGAACTTGAAATGCCTGCAAAATGTATTAGCTGCTAATGCTGTAGACATGAAGACATTTTTAGGTTCCTAGTGGGATGTCTGTTTTTTATGCACTAAAAATACAGTTTTACTGTTTTTAACACCCCTCTGAGGTCTCAGCTGAGAGGCTGCTCAGCTATGGTGGTGGTTTTTTTCTTCTTCTTACTGGATGAAACTAGGACTCTGCTCTGTACTTCCATTCCCCTGCGGGGGTATGCATTATTAACCAGGATAAAAAGGAATAGGAGGAAAAATTTAGAAAGCGAAAGAAGGGAAAAAAGAAAGCATGCCTAATACTGTAAGGAAGCAACATACGCTGCATTTATTCACTGAATCATAGAATCATTTAAGCTAGAAAAGACCTTTAAGATGATTAAGTCCAACTATTAACCTAACATTGCTAATACCACCACTAAACCATGTTTTTCAGCACCTTGTCCGCATGTCTCTTAAAAAGCTCCAGGGATGGTGACTCAAAAACGTCCCTGGGCAGCCCGTTCCAATGCCTGACAACCTTTCTGTGAAGAACACTTTCCCCATATCCAGTGTAAACCTTCTCTGGCACAACTTGAAGCCATTTCCTCTTGTCCTATCACTTGTCACTGGAGAGAAGAGCCCAACGCCCACCTCTCTGCAGCCTCCTTTCAGGGAGCTGTAGAGAGCGATCAGGTCTGCCCTCAGCCTCCTCTTCTCACAGGCTAAACAACCCCAGTTCCCTCAGACTCTCCTCAAAGTACTTGTGCTCCAGACCCTTCCCCAGCTCCGTTGCCCTCCTCTGGACACACTTCAGCATCTCAATGTCCTTATTGCAGTGAGGGACCCAACACTGAACACAGGATTCATGCTGCAGCCTCACCAGTTACCAGTACCAGGGGGATGGTTCCTGCCCTGGTCCTGTTGGCCACCCAGTTCCTGATACAAGCAGGATGCTCTAGGCCACCTGGGCACACGCTGGCTCATACTCAGCCGGCTGTCGACCAACACCCCCGGGTCCTTTTCTGCCAGGCAGCTTTCCAGCCACTCATCCCCCCAAGCCTGTAGCGTTGCAGGGGGTTGTTTTGGCCGACG
>NW_010235162.1:33877-39506 GCF_000690775.1 Eurypyga helias
CCCATCGATCCAGCCTGTCCAGATCCCTCTGTAGAGCCTTCCTGCCCTCAGGCAGATCAACACTCCTGCCCAGCTTGGTGTCAGCTGCAAACTGACTGAGGGTGCACTCGATCCCCGCGTCAAGGTCATTGGTAAAGATATTAAACAGAACTGGCCCCAGTACTGAGGCCCAGGGAGCACCACTTGTGACTGGTCACCAGCTGGATTTAACTCCGTTCACCACAACTCTCTGGGCCTGGCCAGCCAGCCAGCTTTTTACCCATCAAAGAGTGCTTCCACCTAAGCTGTAAGCAGACAGTTTTTTCCAGGAGAATGCTGTGGGTAACAGTGTCAAAGGCTTTACTAAAGTCTGGGTAGACAACATGCACAGCCTTTCCCTTGTCCACTAGACGGGTCACCTTGTCATAGAAGGAGATCAGGTTAGTCAAGCAGGACCTGCCTTTCATAAACTGAAAGGTGATCATGAGGCCTGATCACCTATTGTCCTGCATGGGCTATGTGATTGGCGCTCAAGATGATCTGCTCCATAACCTTCCCCAGCACTGAGGTCAGACTGGATCCTCCTTCTGGCCCTTCTTGTAGGTGGGCATCACACTGGATAACCTCCAGTCAGCTGACCTCCCCGGTTAGCCAGGACTGCTGGTAAATGCTGGAAAGTGGCTTTTTGGGGGGGGTTTTCTCCCCTCCCCCCCACCCCAGTACCCATGGGTGGGTCCCATATGGCCCACAGACTTGGGTCTGAGTGTTGCAGCAGTTCACTAACCATCTGCCCGTGTATTATGGGACCTTCATTCTGCTCTCCACCTTCCAGCTCAGGGGACTAGGCACCTTGAGTACAACTGGTCTTACTATTAAGGACTGAGGCAAAGAAGGCATTAAGTACTTCAAGCTTTTCCTCATCCTTTGTCACTGGGTATAATCAGTCATATTAATGGCCTTTTCCAAGATTTGTGTAGTCTGTGGTGAAAAGCTGAGATTAAAACAGTTTATGAACCTGGTGAACATTACATAATATTGCCCTTGGCTGTTTTTCTTGCAGGTTACTGGAGTAGGTTATAATAGGTTTGGAGAAGTGATGCTCGATGGTGAAGTTATTCATGGTTTTAACAACCCATCCATTAGCAAAATTGTTGAGGTAAGATCTTGGCACAGAGAGGTGAGTTTTACTTAATGATGTAGCACAAGAGCTTTGTACGGCATTTACTTTGTGTTCTGTTTTCTCCCTTTTCTTTCCTCGCCTTCTAGGCTGGTTGTGTATGCAATGATGCTTTGATTAGAAACAACACGTTAATGGGGAAGCCAACAGAAGGGGCTTTAATTGCGCTTGCTATGAAGGTGCGTACTTGATGGTGCTGTTTGGATTTGTGGAAGGTGGGGAGTGTGTAGAAATAAGTTTGGTTTGGATGGGGTTTTTTTCCACTTGTTTTCTTCTTCGGGGCTCCTAGATTTGTATTACAACTTGTCATCTTCTTTGTTTCTTACCTGTTGGAAACCTTTGGGTGTTCTGAAAGGTGAGAGAAAATTATTTAGAAATGAAGTAAAATCTTTAATTTTTTCATCTTTTTGCACTTAGTACTGTCATTTTACTTCCCACAAGCTAATTTACCAGTTGAACATTGATTGCGCTGTCTCTTTCCCAGTTTTCATCAGAAGCACTAAGTGGATAACTGATATATTGGTGACTGCAGCATTTTTAGTGTCCTTTAAGTGTGGGACACAGGTAGTTTGAATTGTGGATACAGTGGCTAAATGTTTTGTTTTATGATGCTGTGACACACCCATTACAGCTACTGAGAAATGTGGTCATGCAGCTTAACACTTGATTTTTTTTTTCCTGTGATGGTGAATAAACTAAAAAACCTTGAAAGATGGATGCATTACAGTCTTTCTCTCCCTGTGTAACTGATGCCCGAGGTGTTCTATCTATCTTCTTGTTGAGACTAGTTCCATGTCCCCAGTCTTTGACTGGAAAGGACCAGTATTTTAGCAAGAGCCCATCAAAACTGAGAAGAATGGGGGTCTTTCACATCTGTTGCTGGAAAGGGAAGTAGTGGAGGAGTTGTGAAGCTCTGTAAGTACTGAGAATGGCTTATGGCAGGCTGGTGCTTCTGCATCTCCTGTAAACAGAGCTTTCTCTTGGACTTGATTAAAGGTAGAGCATGGAATGCTGTGAGTTGCATCAGAGTGGGGAGAGAACAGCATTCAGGATGAAATGTTTTTGTCTGGAGTCTTCATGGTTAGTTTCAGATTAAATCTTTGGGTGGTTCTGATCACTGGGGAAAAAAAAATGTAATTTCAGGTTGTGTCATGGTTTAGGCCCGGGCAGCAATTAAGCACCATGCAGCTGCTTGCTCACTCCTCACCCCGTTGGGATGGGGAGAAAATATAAGGAAGGGTTTGAGACAAGGACAAGGAGGGATCACTTACCAGTTATGGTCACGGGCAAACCAGACTCGACTTGGGTGACAAAAAAATCAACTTAATTTGTTACCAATCAAATCAGAGTAGAATAATGAGAGATAAACCCAGATCGTAAAAATACTTTCCCCCATCCCTCCTTTCATCTTGAGCTCAGCTTTGCTTTCTCTGCCTCCTCCCCGCCAGTAGTGCAGGGGGACGGGGAATGGGGCTTGTGGTCAGTCCTCTCACCTCAGGCTGCAGCGGAACCTCTGCTCCGGCCACCTCCTCCCCCATTTCCTCACTGACTGGGGTGTCTGCCTGGCTGTCTGCCTGGCTGTCTCTCTCACACCCCACTCCTCTCTGCTGCACTATCCCCAGCAATTGTTTCCCCTCACCCTCCCTTAGATATGTTCTCCCAAAGGCTCTACCACTGTCACTGACTGGCTTCTCCTTGGCCAGAGGCTGCTCTGACCCAAAGCCAGTGAAGCTTCTAGCAGCTCCTCACAGGAGCCAACCTTATAGTTCCTACCCCACTACCAAAACCCTGCCACACAAACCCAATACAGGGTGGATTATTCAAACTTAAAATCAGTGACTTGCCTTCTGTAGACTTTGTCACAGCCTTGTGTTATAATTTTGTAGGCCCTCCTTGCAGAGAAATTACATGGAAAATGGAAAAAAAACCCCAAACAAACAAAACTGCAACCCCTCAACAGACAAATAAACCCCCCACCTCCCCCAAAAGCCCACAAAACATTGGGGCTTTAGACGTGCTTTGTCAAATCAAGAGCTACCTTGCTAGCCGTTGTAAGACTTGTGTTTGTGGATGGTCATAGTGTACAAAGTATGTGAAGATCCTTGTGTCAAAGATTGTATACAGCGTCAAATGTTCTGACCTATGCTGATGTCTGAATGAAGCTTCTAGGTTCTTCCAGTCCTGGTTTGTCTGAACTGGAATGGTGTCCTCAAAGGCAACTTTGGCGGTGAAACTGGTTTTTAACAAAGTAATGACTGTTAAGGAAGATGTCTCAACATGTCAACAAATTGCACAGCTGTTTGTAAAGAAAAGGTGCTGACGCTGTGGTGGTACTTCTGTTTTATACAGATGGGCTTAGATGGTGTCCAGGAAGATTACATAAGGAAAGCTGAATACCCCTTCAGCTCGGAACAAAAATGGATGGCTGTTAAATGCGTTCACAGAACGCAGCAGGTAAACTTCAGTCTCCGTTTCCTTGTGCACTGGCTCTGTAGAACTGTTACCTACTGTGTTTAATGCCCTCATTTTTCACTTCAGATGTTATGGCAGGCTGGTAGTAGTGTACAGTCAATCCTGGGAATATGGTTCAGTAATAGACACAGCTTTAGTTCTGAACTCTGAAGTGGAGATGAAGTTAAGAATCACAAGAAATTCTTTCCATAAAAGGCATACTGGGAAATTATTTCATGTATTTTGATACTGAGGCTTTGAATGTATACCTGGCTTTTTTTTCTTCCTTTTCCTCCCTTCTCAAACATCTAAAGCAATTATGCCAATCTTCTGCTGTTTCAGGGCTGCACAGTTATATAATGACTTAAGAGCAAGAATATGTGTTGATGTTCAATAGTGGGTTGGTTTGTTTGTTTGAGAATACAGGTTTTCTGGGTTTGATGCAGACGGCACATTCTCCAGTGCTGACAGACTATTGATGTCATCAGTGTCTTGGATTATCAACACAAACCATTCTTTAACCTCTTTTTCCAGCTTCTGGTGCTTTCGCATACATACTTGCATTTATATTTCATTTAGACCAATTTGAATCTTTTTGTGAGAAATATTGACATAGTCACTGCCTGTCTGATAACTGGAGTGTTCTGGATAATATATGCAACAGCAGACCTTATCGTGGATTTATGGAAAATTGCCAAGTACTTCTGACCAAAAAGAGGCTTGCTGGCAGTGCTCAAGTACCACAGTAAAATCTTTGCTTTGGAAACAAAGCATTTGACTCCGTTTATCTGTATGGATAATACGGTTGTATTATCCTTGTCTGTATCAAAAATAGTGGGTAGGAATTGCCATATGATTTTCATCTATAGAAGGATTTACTGTTTCTGTGTTTTGGTATCTGCATTTTTAAAAGATTGCTGAAAATGGGAGCATAAATTACTTGGAGGCTAAGAAAATGCAGTGCGTTTAGAAACTTTAAGCTCTGTCAGTTAAGCCTACCAGAAAGATTGAGGTAGCTTGACTACTGTGCATAAAATACCTTTGCAGGGAGAAAACAGATATATCAAAATAGAGCTTTTTAGTTCAACAGGGAAGAGAAGATGAGAATCGGTGATTGGAAACTGAGCTGAGGCAGCAATTCTTAATGGAAAAGGGGGGAAGGGAAGAGTTGATTTAGCAATGGAGTTCAGCATTCGAGGTAGTGGTGGATTGTCATTCCCTTTGTACCATCAAGGCTAGAGGCTGTCTGGAAAATATCAGAGTTGTTAGGTATGGTACAAGGATGCAGGTGATGTTTAATGACCTGTGCAGTTGATCAGATGATGAGCTAAAGGTCTTTCAGGACTAATGTTCTGTGTACATTTAATTCCTGTCCTTTGCATGGCCTCTTTAGTCTATAAATGTGACCCACAGTATCTAATGTGTATGAGGTCTGCTGAAATGGGATATTGATTATTAGCTTAGCTCTTTTCACATTACCACTCTTGAACATACACTGTATAGAGATACTAAACCAGATTTTTTAGTTTTATAAGTGTAACTTTGATTTGCATTGATTTCTGAAACCTTTAGAAAAGTAGAGATACACTGTTCTCAACGTGTGCATGTGTATATACTTGTGTGTGTGTGTATTTAGGTATACACACACAGATGTGCATGCAACAACTCTTTTTCCTTTTAGGACAAACCTGAAGTTTGCTTTATGAAAGGTGCTTATGAGCAAGTCATTAGGTACTGTACATCATATAACTGTAAGGGGCAGACCCTACCTCTTGTTCAGCAACAGAGAGAGCAGTACCAGCAAGAGAAGATATCTATGGGCTCTGCAGGACTCAGGGGTAAGGCTGTTTCAGTGTCTTAAAGTAAGCAGTGCCTTTTTAAAAAAAAAAAAAAGTTATTGTTAAAAAAAAATCAACAGTCAAGAACAACAATAAACATTAGGGTTTTTTTGTTTTTGTTAAGTAACTGCCACTGGGTTGTTTATTTTTTCTTTAAAATATAAATATAATATATTTTTATTCT
>NW_010235163.1:0-22235 GCF_000690775.1 Eurypyga helias
CTGCCATGACTTTTCAAATATGAAGGATAGATGTTTTGCAACTCCATCTTGCAAGACCTGACTCATTTCTCATCATTCTCACCAGGGAAACCAGCAACTGAACTGCCTGCCAAGACCGAACTCTTATGAGCAGCCTCTCTAAAGTGGGGTTGTTGAACATGTGGGGGAAACCCTTACTAATGTTGCCTCTGGTGTTCAGTGCATTGCCAGACTATGACTTCAGAAGTGGCTCCTGATAGTGTTTATGTCACATTTTATGTTTGTGGTTGGAAACATATTGGATGTGTCTGAATTGAGGTATCTGCAACTCTGAAATTTAGGTTCTTAATGGAGATATACCAAATCCTCCATGAAAAAACCCACTCCATATCCTTTATTCCTTTAGAAAATCCTGGCCATGGATTTTCACTCTGACATAGATTCACAAGCCTTACAGTTACTCAACTGAAAATGAAAGAACACTCAACTCATGAAATCATATGGTTCTTCAATGGAAAAATATTTATGCTATAGAGCTCGTCAGTTCTGTGGTATATTTACACTATTTTATAGAAACATGCATGTGTGGATATATATTTACTTCAGTAATTATATGCTCCATAGTGCTCTGAGAAGAAAAAAACATGCCAAGAATAATTCAAATAAATATTAAGGCCTTGACATAACTAGTATTGCAGTGATGCAGTTTTCTAAGTGCAAAAATTTTCCCAGCTCTTTGGTATGTCATGAAGAAATAACGAATGCAAATGCTGTTGATAGTCATTAAGATTCTGCAAATGAAAAATGACTCACCCCTTCGTTAATTCTAGTCATTGCTTAGAGAACCTGTGAATGCCTTTGTCAGTGACACTGTTAGCTTTGGAAAATGAGAAGAAGGTTCTTGAGTAGCTTTCCTGTTCCTGGGAAACTTTGTCCTTGTATGGTAGCAAGTTTTCTGACTGCTAAAATTATGAAAGCCATTTAACCACCTTAGATGTGTGAAATGGCTCCAAAAATAATGGCTGCATATGACAGTGAGATTGGGACATGGTATGAAAGGGTCACTGACAGTGATGATCATTATGATTAAGAAAGGAGTATCACCTATGATCATGAGGGAATGTGGGGCTCCATTGTGCTGACTTCTACAAAAATGTCTCTGGAGAGCGTGTAATATAAATAGGAAAGACTGAAAAAGGATGAGAACTATTTTAGGGACAGAGGATTGAAAAAGTGAAGGATTATTGTTAATCTTGAAGCACACTGAAGCACTGCCCGCAGACCAGGACCTCATTGTGGTGAATGCTCTATCAACAGTGAATATCTGTCAGACGTGGGGACCATCCTTGTGGGAGTCCACAAGGGAAAAGGGGAAATTTGAGAAACTTCCTTTGGCATTGCCCTTGGAGCAACCTGCCTTTACTGCTTGTAGGATGTTTTCCAGTCGCTGTGATGGTATAAAGAGACCAGAAATGGGAGGCCAAGTTGGCTGATAACAGCAGTAGGCATAATTTGTCTTTGACAGAGCTGAAGTCCTTCATTTTCATTTAATTGGATAACGTGAGCTACAACCTTGCGATTTGCTAATTTGTTGCACTGGAATATGATTAGAAGATGTTTTGAGACTGAGTGATGAGGAATTTTAATAAGACATTTCTGAGGTGGGGTGTTCTGACACCAAGGATTTTGTTACAGTATTTTAAGCTCATTGTGACTCTAATGATGTTACAAATGTGGAAGTGAGATAAATATAAATGAATTGCTATTGAACCAATTCAACGAGAAACTTTTAAAGTGTTGTGGGACATATGTAAATGAATATGTAAATTAAATGGTTTGGGTTATAAAAGGACATGTCTGAGGAATGGCTCTTTGGAGGTTCTTTGGATCAGCATCAAGGATGCTGATCATTTGGAGCTTTTACATATGTTAATCATCTTGTTCTTCCAGGCCAAAGAGGCTATGAAAATAAAAGTGCTAACAGCATATTACCAAGTTGTTTGCAAGAGTCCTCATAATAGAAACGTTAACTGTATAGCTTAATTTCTACTTAAATAAACCTTCAGTTTTCTGTTATAACTGGACTGTGATTGGTTGGAACTGCATCTATCTAAAATAACCAGTGTAATTAGGCTACCTTATCTCAGTTTAGTCTGACAGGCAACAAAATGTTTGAAATGGAAACAAGTTGTTTTAGGTGTGATAGGAAATAGCTAAGGGATGGCAACAGAAGAAAGCATGAAGGGGTCTAAGTGGTGGGTAGGAAAAATGACATTTGCAACAACATGTTGAGTTAATAGGAATTGCCCAGATTATATCTTATCAAGCCAAAAGAAAAGCATCAATCAGGATACAAGATGATGAGAAAACTTGCTTGGTTTGGCTAAGGATGAAGAGTGACCCTGTGGACTAGCTGAATATAGAATTACAACCTGTAAGATTTTCTACCAATAGGTGATGATCTCAAAACTCTCAGACTTTCCCTTAGGGAAAAGATAGTTTTTTGTGATTTCTGGTGTAAGACTCAAGCCCCATGACGATGATGCAGCTCAGCTGGCCTTTGCATCAGCTCACCTCACAGCTGCTGCTATGTTGCTGAGCTCTTCCTGCATTTGGTTGCTGCAGGTGGTTGCCAACCTATTTCTTGTGAATCCCAAGTCACGTTTGTCTCTGGAAACATTCAACAGTGCCTTGGCATGTCTCATGTGCAAAACTGTAACTGCCACATACCGTGTCTCGTACAAACATGGTATGTTTTTATCTGGTGCCGTGTGCGGTGATGCTGCCTGGCCATTGCAACCCCCATTGACAGTGCTCATAGTGTCCCAGACTGCCACAGTGCTGTTGTGTGGGGAAGGCTTTTGTGGCCTTGGTGCACGTTTCTGGGACCCTTTGGTCATAGATGTCCGTGACTGTGGGAGAGGCCATTTAACAAAGTCTAACTGGATGCCCTACTGTCCCAATGTTTCCTGATACACCAGCTGTGATGGGTCCCAATGGAAGAATACCTCTCCCCAACTAGCTTTTGGTCTCCAACTCATTGCTCACAACAAGCAAAGACCAGCAGCAGTGGTGCTCCAGGACTATGAGGAATACAGACTGGTTATTGCAGTCTGAAGTTCTCAAGGGTGAGTGAGTTTTTATTCTTTTCACTCTTTATTTTTGCATCCTACTGAGGAGGATTGCTCTTAGATCTGTTGGCCCTAAGTGGTGGGAAGAGAAACTCAAGTTTTTCCCACTTGGAAATCACTGAGGCAAGGCGTGATGCTACTGATATTTCCATACACAGTAATTTTAGTCTTTTGAGGTGCACTGCTCCCCTGAGCTTGGCTTTTTGAAGTATTAACATCTAATCTGATTTCTGATGTATTTAACTGAAACCTGATTTCCATTTTTGTGTCCTGTAAAGAACAACTGGCTCTGGGGATCCCTGATAAAGCTGTGGGAGGGACCCCCTGCTTCCATATGCAAGGAACTAATCAATCTGCTGCCAGGAATTTACACTAATATCTGTGGTGTTTGCAGCTCACGTATAATGAAGACAAATCCTGTTCTGGCTAAAGATCAATAATTCAAGGGGGGAAAAGGGGAGCCAGGAATGGGGGATGGAGACTGCAGGAGCATCTGCCAATGAAATGTTTTTTGAAAACAACAAGCTTTAAAAACAGAGTGTAGGACAATTACTGAACATCCTATGGGCATGAAGAAGACCCCATGAATACAAAATATCCTCTCCCATCCCTTCCCAACTCCAATTCCTTTTAGGAGCTCCTAGGAGAGGTATTTAGAGCCTATTAGAATGGCAGAAAGCCAGCTGTTAATCAGTATGCTAATTCTGGGATGACATCATATGGACCAGTAGTGCTACCTACATATGTTAAGGGCAAGGAAGCTGAGCTGGCAGCCTTGGCCTGATTTCCTCAGTTTGCAGCAACACAAATCTCTGGCATCTTCTGGGGACTAGGAAGCGTCTGGAGAGGATGGAGCAAGCCTGGAGTGCAGATGTAGAGGTTTTGTGGCTCATTTGTTGCATCAACTCTTCCTGATGAGATGGAAAAAGTGGTGTGTTTGCTCACAGGCAATAGGATGAGGACAGGTTGGTGAGCCGGCCCATGAGACAGTTTGGCTGCTCTTTTGGACATGGTGGCCATGCATCAGGCAAGACATTGGCACCTGGGAGTGGGCTGTGACATCTCTTGCAGGGTGAGGATCTCCCCTGGCCTCATTTCCTCCCAGGCACCATATCACTTCATTACACTTGCCGTGGGTCTTTATTTTACCACACGTCTCATATTTTAAAATATTTATTGGACATGGGCTTAGGCTGTTGTCACAACATCTTGAATCAGATCAGAGATGTAATGTTAACAAGTATGACAAGACAAGATTGGCCTTTTTGGGAGGTTATTTCTCCTCTTTTTTAGAGTGTGAAAGGGTTAAAAAGCTGGCTGAGACTCTCCTTTTGCTGAGACAAGAGAACTAAAGGTGTATTGATTTCAGTGTGTCCCCCCCCCCTTTTTTTTTTTGAGCGCTATGAGCTCTGTTTTTTGCCTGCCCTGCAAAAGTGATTATTCAACATAAATACAGACGGTTTACAGTGTTTATAAGTTAGCTGATGTAGCAAGTCTTCTTGTCATGTACTCTTACAATACAGGGGAAGGTTGATGTTGCCGACCTTCAGCATTCAGGAATCAACAGTGAAATGCTTCTAGAAATTACAAGATTGGCTCCAAAATCAGGAGACTTTTAATACTGAAGAAAGGAAAAGGTCCAGAAGTTTGTTGCCATATCTTTTCAGAGCCTGGAGGGGGTCACATGGTGACAATTTTCAAATTTGTCTCCTCAATGGAAAGGGAGAGACACTTGTATTGTTTTCCTATGGTTTTTTGAGTCTTATCACATGGCTCTGGAATCTGGAGTTTTAAGATTAAAAACTGCCAAACAGTGTGAGATGACAGCATGGAGAGCTGATGTCATTGCATCAACTCAGCTGCATTTTGATTCTCTTCGGGTATCAAAAATAAAGGGGTAAGAAAGTTCTGCTTCCCCCTCAGGAATATTTTAGTCTGAACTAAAATATTCTGTGCAGTCAACTGAAACTACAAAGAAATCTAGAGCATTCGTGTTGCTTATACCCCCTGCTACTTCGCCCTTAAAAGTGCAGGTAGGAGTAAATTGATATGTGTCTCTGTGTAAGAGAGGGATGACAGGCTCCCCAGAAACACAACCATCACCTCTGGCAGAGTCAGTGCAGGAGAGAGGCTTGAAAGCTGGACATGCCGGCAAACGCACTGCCTCTCTCCCTGCCTTTGCAAGAGAGGAATTCAATAGTGCTTCACCTCTAGGGACTTCAGTGGAAACAAAGTCTTGTCAAGGCACGATACGGCTTTGTTGGATGTGTTCTTTGATGTAGCTTCACAGGGGCACTGTTGGAGGCATCCAGGAACCTGGAGTGTGGGTCTTCTGGACACACTGATCCCTGAGCAGATGACTGATCCAAGAGGGATTTCATACCTTGCTCTCTATCAAGGAGGAATTGTAATTTCTTTTGGGTGGGTATCAGGGTAGCATGGATGGTTTGCAAGAAACAGAAAAAAGCCTGTGGATCTTGCTCCTATCTCCCCAAACTCCCTTCAGAACCTTTCTGGTGTGTTTTCCAGCTGTGTGTATGCTGAGATCATTTTTATTAGAGATTAAGCCAGGCTAACAAGTTTCATATCTTGATCTCCTCAATCTCTCTGCTCTTCAGCTGTGAGTGCCCTTGGGGGAATCGTTCTTTGATGATACCTCCCAGATGTTTGGGGCCTGACACAGCCACAGATCTCCCCCATAGCGCTGCTCCTGGGCTGCCACCAGCTGAGAAAGCACCTTCCTTAGAAAGCTGCAGGGCAAAGAAGGCAGAAAGTCATCTCTCTCCATCACAGCGTGGTCCCACCGCAGGTGGAGGGCATAGTGCCTGAGCGAGAAATGGCCTTCTGCCCTTCCTCCTAGCTGAAATCAGACTGAGCACGTTGGTGAGCATCTCTGGGAAACAATCTTCCCCTGTCTCTGCTGTAATAGTTTGTAGCTGAAAGGAACATCACGTTCCCAGAATTGACAATCCAGGAGCTTTAGTCAGTGCTAAATTCACTTTAATAATAATCCTCAATGAATCAGGTGGGAAATATTTCACAAGCTTAAACCACCAAAGAATCTTCAGGATTCTCTTAAATGGAAACCCATGAAAGTGAGCATTGCCAATTTATTCTGAGGGGAGACTGGGAAAGAGATAGCAGCAATTTTATGACATTGCAAAGCTGTGGCTTTGTAGTGGAGGGAAACATTATAATGTTCATGAGCAAGGTCCTGTTCATTTTCTTTTTCTCCACTTTAATGCTGCAATCTTTTTTACCAATTGAAGGAAGAACTAGGGGCCAGCATCCCATCTGCCTTTGCTGAACGTTAAGCTGATGTATGCAGAATGGGAGCTAGCTAGAAACCCAGTGGACTTGCATGGGACACCGAGACACAGCAAAGGCACATATGCTGCAGCTCCAACTATGTCATTTTACTGCTATATGTAAAACACCATCTGTGGTGCAGAGACCTCTGCTATGAGGGAGATGCACATTCAACCTGGAAAATTGTCAACTGAAGTGCTATAAAGTTCTCTGTAAGTGTCTTCATCACTCATTGCTTGAGAAAAGCACCTAATATCGTGGAACGCTGTAGCAAGAACTTATGTAGATGTAGTAAGCCAAAACCAACACTGGTGTAAGCGGCTGCAGCTTGACTGCCTGTAGTAGTAGAAGTGGGTCCAAGCTCCATGGACCTCATAGATAAAAAGGGGTGTAACTCTACTGGATTTAGTGGTGCCTCAGTGCCATAACATTCAAAATGCAGTTTTGTATTCAAAAATACAAAAACGTGTATTTTCCACGTTTGTGCCAGATTCTTTTGTTTAAAGACAAATTTTACGGAAAACAGGAGGCCAGGGGTGCCAGCCTTGCATCCTCCCCTATCAGGGATGTGTAATTCTGCAAGGTCATGTGAAGTTAGTCCCTTAAACTTCACCTTCACGTCTTCCTCCAGACAACAGCAACTTGGTGCAAGCTGTCTCCCACACACTGGGACAAGCAACTCCAAAGACATTAACAATTTATTACTCTGAAAGTTTGGCTTCAAGGAGAAAAGTAAATAACTCTGTCTTCCTGAAATGTGCAATACCACTTATTGCCATAAAGTGACCTGATGCAAAATCAGTGAGCTTGGTAGGTGTTCGACTACAAAAAGGATACCGCACACACTGCTGCAGCTCCACAGTCAGACCTGGTGTACCAAGATGCGATCGGTGTTTCTTTTTGCTCCTCAGACTCAAAGATCTCATTAGAATTATTAACTGATGGAACAAGAAGGAGGAAAAAACCATTCCCTTCAGGCCTCTGTAACAGTGTCTGAATAATACCAGCTTTTACCCTGCGTGTGCAGTGCTGGACTCCCCTCGCTACGTGGCTCTCCCCTTTCCCAAGGCCTGGCAGCTGGGAGCTGGCAGGAAGGTGCTGTGCCATTGCCAGCGGGAGGGCTCATGCCAAGTAAGTGGCTCATTAGTGGTTGCAGCAGTGGGGAGCTTGCTGTTTAGTTGCTTTGCTCTTGCCTGTAGATTGGGCTTGCTGTTGAGCTTGGCGCTCGTAAAAGCAGCGGGAAGTTTTGAGACGTTTGCCGCTCACCAGCAGGCAGTGGCTCGTTCATCACGGCAGCGGAGAGCTCTTGGGCGGTGGTGCAACCGCAGCCAGGGATAAAAACAGGCCAGGGAAAGCGGGGAGCTGGCAAGCAGCTTGCACCCATGTTGGGAGTGTGATGGTAGAGCAGAAAAGAAAAGAAGGGGGAAGATGCTCTTTTTTCCCTCTCAGCAGTCGCACCTGTGTTTATTGAATTTCATCACTGAAACTGGTAGAAATGAGGAAAAGGCAGAGATACCAGCACAGGGTTCAGGGGGAATATGAATACTGGGACTTAGCCTTTTTATATAAGGACATTTGAAATGTGTACTGTGTAGTATGATTTACAGCTGGAAGGATCTAGAAAGGTGAATCTAGCTTGGGCTTGGACTCTACCTCTAACCATTAAAGACCTGCAGGACTCCAGGAGGAGCGGGTGTGCATCTCGTCGTAAAAGTCACACAGATACATTTGATGAAGGAAGCTCAAGGTACAAAATAAGAAGAGTTTAGGAGGAGGGAAGAGCCCCATAAATGCAGGACTGGGGGCACAGGAGAGAGAGGTCAAGGACGGTGCAGACAGGACCCTTTGTGGTGGCGGGGTCTGTTCACAGCGGAGTTACAACATGGTTGCTCAGTGCATGGTAGGGTACACGTTGTTTCTCCTGCCTCAGTTCTGGACCCAGTCCTGTGCTGCACCTCAGTACGTGGAGCTCCTTCCCCGCCCAGGGCTGAAGCCTGTACTCAAATTAAGCAAAAGGAGTATATTCACTGAGGCAAATGGAAGTGCTGCAGATGGAAGACAAGCTTATCTGGAAAAGTGCACAACTCCTTTGCCTCACTTCCTCTCTGAAGTGCACAAATTTGGACCTTTGCTGTGAAAGCTGCGGCCACTTCATCATTATTAAAATACATAGACAAACAACCCTGAGGTTCCAGCCTCTTCCAATTCCTCCACTGTGGGTTTCCTATCTTCTCTCCTCATTTGTATCACAGTCTCCAAGGGACAGGGACTGTACTCTTGCTCATCTCTCAGAAGCACGGAGTGAACCCTCAGAGCCAAGCCTATAATCAAATTGTAATAATCTTCCCTAACTGTAACCAGGCTCCGTTTGCTCCTGCAGAAGCCACAGTACTGTGAGGCCTGGGAGCTAGCAGGGTGAAAAATACTCCACCGTGCTAGCTTGCCAAACCTGGGGATTAGACCCCAGCATGCACAACTTCCCACTCTCATTTATTACGGTGTATTAAGATAGCAACCAGGGATGGGATGCTGTTCCTGACCAGAGTACACAAAACGTTCACAGTTCCACCCACAAAAACATTACAATGAATGTGTGATGAAAGGGAAGAATTCCTCTGTTTTACACAGGAAGAATTGAAATCCTGAATATTGTAAAGGAAGCTGGCTGCAGAATCAGGGATTAAACTCAATTCTTTCAAGCTTCAGCACAGTGACTTTTCTACAACATTCTCTTTCCCAAGCATGTGATATGAGGATGGTTATGAGACAAAATACACCATTCTTAGTCTTTTCCATTGATTTTTTGTGCTGCCTGCTGCCACGGTCATCGGGGAAGAAAGGCCATTTTGTGCAGTGAATATACCCAGAAGGTAACTTAGGCTGAAATAAAAATATTTTGGTCTTTCTGCACCAAAATACAGAAAAACTCAAACTTTTTTCCTTGTTTCTCGCTAGTGGAGCCAAGTGCTGTCATTTGAACTGGAAATGTAGCACGGTTACAATGTGGAAACCCTCCTGCCATCTGTTCCGCCTTGAGTCCGTGTAAACCACAGCAGGGTTAACTCAGACCATAAAACATGAAACTTGGTACATTCATCTCCTGATGGGCAATCTGGCACAAGGGCTGAACCCATTCCTCAATCAAGCCTTTTTCTTTCCCTGTAAAACTTGCAAATCATTTATAGCTTGCATCCTCATTCCACAAGCTTTAACCTGAAGTTAAAATTTAGCATGAATTAATGCAGTAAATGCTAGTGTATATAGTCCTTTACCCAGTGCTGAGGGAATACACAGCAACCTGATTTTTCCTCAGTGCAGGGTAGGGGTCAGTTAAGTTTCACCCAGTTTTTATTTTGATCCCTTGCATAAAGGCACTCTTACATAGTTTGTGGATAGTGTTTTAGTGATGATCACAGTAGTACTCAACATGTCATGAGCATTTCTGTTTCAGCAATGGAAGGTACAACTTGTGCAGGCAGCCTAGGAGGGAGACATATGCTAATTCTGGTTTGTGCTTGGCCTGTGTTGTTGGCAACTCATTGGTCACCACTCGAATAAATGCTATGCATGGAAATGTAGCAGATTAAAGGTGCCTTTAATGCTTCTGTAGCATGTATCTAGAAAAGTCATGAAAGATAGATAGGTAGAGTCCCTTGGCACCATCTCTAATTCATGTGTTTGTGACTTTAATCCTTAGCTTGATGGCGTTTTAATTGACAGAATGTAAATTCCTTTTTGTGGTAATCCTTCTGGCGCATGGAGATGTGGACAGATGCTTTCAGTTCACAGACAGCGAGTGGGAATAGGCAGGAGCGGCTGGCGCTGCAGTAGTATTTACACAGATATTTCCCAATTTATTTATTTTGGGGTGCTTCACCTCCTTTTATCCCACTGAAGTTTGCTGACATTGTGTCTCTCTCTCTTTCCAGAGTTGCTGCAACAGAGCTGTAACTTCCCCCAACACACCCCCACCCCAAGGTCTTTTGAGGTACTCCCAGTGAGGCTCTTGAGTCTGGTAAGCACAGGAAAAAAGCTGAATTTATTTGTGAAAAAAGGAAGAAGCCATATCTGACTTTTCACTGAAGAATGAACTTTCTCTTCTCCAGCAGCTTTTAGCTGAGGAAAATGATTCCCTGCATTTCTCTTCCATTGGGATGAGAATACCGGCCCCTACAGCTTTATGCTGGAGGAGGATGCTCAGTTGAGAAAGGGACAGGCACTACAGAGCCCTGCAGCTGTAGAGCAGAAGGCATCAACAACCAGCCTCCCTCCAGCTCTGTGTACAGGCATATCCTCTGGTAATTTGGATTCAGATTAACTTGGTGACCCACCAGTGCTTTCAATGTTTGCAAAACCAGTGGAGATCTTACAAGGGAGGGAGTTCTCAGGAGTTGTGTGGAGTTAACGTATCAGCCCTCGCTGCACTCCTGGACCAGCAGAACCAGCAACTGGCGACATCCCTAAAAATGAAATAAGCTTTAATAATAAACCATTTTAAAAAAATGAGGGAGGCTTTTCAGGTCTACAGCAGGAGTGGTGTTCAGGTTATTCTTAAATTTACTGTCATTTGTGGTAGTTTAGTCAACTCGGCTTGTGTAAACACATTTCCTTCTAAAACCAGTTTTTCCTTTTTGGACTTAACCGTAATAACTGAAATCCTGACCATTTTAGTTACTTGTTATACCAAATGGTCCCCCACTGAGTACAATCAGAGTTTGGGTGCAGAGAGAAATGAATAGCATCTGGGAAAGAATTTCATCTAATGATATAGGAGTTAATGGGCTTTGATTTAAATATCTTAGTGTTTATCAGCTTGGGGGTATGCATAATATTTCCAACACGTTCAGACAGTTAAACTGTGATATTTCCACCTGATCTGCTCTGCCCAATCTCTGTTTTCTTTTCCTCCTCCCAGCCATACACCACCCTCATTCCCCACACGGGAAATGAAAGTAAAGCCAGGCAAACTCCAAATCAATTGGTTTCTTCACAGCATTGCTGTTCCTGCTACACATGATTAGATTTGTCCATATTCCCTTGAACTGCTTTTTCCCAGACAGTTGCAGTATCTGTGACACTGCATCAAAAGACGGGGCTGGGGGGCAGTGAGCAGCGAGGGGCAGAGGGGCTGCTCGTCGAGGACGCGCTGTGGTGCTGCGTGCTGGCTGCAGCCTCTGCTCTGATCTCCCAGAGCTCGCGTGCTCAGTGATAGAGAAGGACAACTACAACTTGTATGTCCTTTCTCTTTATTTCTGCTTGATTTACTTGCCCTAGATTTATAACTTTCACTACTTCTCAAGTTGCTGCTGAAAAATAAGTTCCATATGTATTACCCTTCATCTGCATTAGACACAGATTAAAAAAGAAACTTTTCTGTCCTGAGCTGTGTCATCTGAATTAACTTGCAGAGTGCCTGACTGGAAACACAGGGTTTGTGCTGGTCCCTTCTCTTTGTCTTGCTCTGAACCACTATTTTAACTGTCTGAGATGCTGCTGGGTGCCAATGAAGGCAGGACACCAGTGCCATCACACCTCCTTTCAGGGATCTGGGGGAGACAATCAACTGCAACCCCTCTTTCAGTATGTTGTGAAAGAAAGATCTGAACTTCCAAGCATGAAACTGAAGACTGAAAGTTGAACAAGTTCCAGTGAGGATTTATTCCTCTAATACTCAAGGATCAGAGGGTTTGTCCGTTATTTCTCTAGCTGCCTTCAGCCAAGCTCTATGCCTGTCTTCATCTTTAAACGTTTCATTGCTCTGTGCACCCCGGTGCTTCTGGGCTGAAGAACCATTCTGGAGCCCGCATCACATCCTCAGGTGTGCCCTCTCTAACTTCCTTGGGGTAGTATGTTCTCATGGTAGCTGGTAGGTGATGTTTGTGCTTTCTATCCCTCTGCAGCCTCTCACAGCTGTGTCTGCCTGTGCTTGCTGGATTAGTGATGGGAGGGAATATAAAGGTGCATTGACCTCAGATGGATCAAGGGTTGCAGTGGGAGAAAGGCAGTGTGTTGATGGAGTAGAGGACCTATGAGCACCTCTGATGGATGGGCTCTACCTGACTCAGGATGGAGATGTCTGTCTCTACCTTCTGCTTGTGCAAACAGATTGGGGACCTTTGTACAACAGTGTTCTGTTTGCTTCATTAATATCATCTGCTGCTCTGCTTACACTTTCAGCACAAACACAGGCATTTTTGACAGAAAGGCATAATTTCTCTTCAGATACACTCATCAAGTTTTGGGGAGCCTGGTATTTACCACTCTTAACCAAAGAACCATCAGTCTCATGGAACAAAATCTTCTTAAACATAACTCAGTTCTCATCTAAGTCTGGTCCAGGGAAATTTCCTTAAAGAGCCATCTGAGTGACCCCCTGCATTTTTCCCAATTGGCAGACAGCAGAAATCTGAGCAGACAAGTGAGATTCATAGCAGCGGTTAGAAACAGATCAGGTGCAGTACATGTTAAAGAGGTGGAAATTTCACAGCTCTGAAACTCAAGCCAAAGTTGCCATGACTTCTGCAATTCTAGCCCTCCATGCAGCACTTTTCAGGGACATTACTTTTGATGTGTAACAACTTCAAGTTTTTACTTTGGTATCCTCATGCCGTTTTTCCTGCGTACCTTTCCCTTGGCATTTACAAAACCCATCTGCAATTCTGGTGCCAAGCCACTCCCAGTCAAAGATTGATGAAAGAATTGGAAAGCTGTTTAATTTCAGGAAGCAGAGGCAGACCCATGAGAACATACTGAATTTGCAAAGTTTTGAATTGAGGAAATAACATGCTCTTCTTCCCACAGACCAGTTTCTGAAACAGACATTTCCTCCCTGAATTAGGAGACTTTTGCTGCCAACCTTGTAGAAGTCCAAGTACCTTTGTTTTTTTGAGCATTTCTTTGTAATGGTTTCTTCCCACAGAGCAGTTTCTGAAACAGGCATTTCCTCCCTGAGCTAGGATACTTTTGCTGCCAAACTTGTAGAAGTCCAAGTACCTTTTTTTTTTTTGAGCATTTCTTTGTAATGGCCATGCAAGGTGCAAAGTCCAAACAAGACTTGTTTGTACTGGGAAGTCCACCAGCTCAGCAGTACACTGAATCCTGATTAGAGCACAAGAAAGTTTGTATCTTGAATCTTCCAGTCAATAAAGAAACATAGTTCACATATAGATTAAACAGAAAAATTGTATTCAAGAGAGACTAGAATTTAAATCTAGAATTTATTCAAATGCTAGATTTTTATTCTAGAAGACCTTCTCTTTCACTCTCAGTTATTCAAGGGTGCCTAATGGAGGCTTGTTATATAATATTTGTAAATTTTTCCTCTCGGGATGACACTTTTTGACCAATTTACAATTTCTAAAAACATTCACCAACTTCTATACAAATTCAGCAACTGCATTTGGATTCAGCAAAGCCTAGGGCAGACAGACACTATGAGAAAAGTCTGATGGGCAAGTTTTAAGAGAAGTATTTCAATATCCTGCTTGACCCTAAATACTCTGTTCTGTTCTCCAGTTTATTGTTCATAGTTTTAATAGCAAAGAGAAGCTCTGGAAAGAAGTGTCATGGAAGTTGCATTGCCCTAGTTGCAATGAAAAGCTCCCTGCCTAACAGCCTGAAAGGTAACTGTAATATATGAAGAGTGATTTAGTTTCTCGATGTTTATTGGACCAAGTACTGCAGCATATAAACCCTCACTGATCATGGACTTTACAGCATGGGTTTATTTGTATCGTTTTGGGAGACTTCAATGGCTTTTGCATTTTCATTTCATAATGATAAATTACCTGAAATCATTCCTCTCAGAACAGATTCCTCCAGCTTTGGCTCCTGCTAGGATGTTTCATTTTGTGTTGAAAATTGCAATAGAAAATTTCCTAGAGCCGTTGATATGTCAGAATAGAGTTTATTATCACTCGCAATCCCAGCGTATTGGAGCTGTGTGAAAGGTTTTGTAAATAATATGACACGGGTAGGAACTCATTTGATGCTGTGATAGGTGGTGAATATTCCTCGCCAGGCAGGCAGGGTGAAATGAAGTAGCAGGAAGTGTGACCTTTTCTAGTAAGAGGCTTTCTCACACTATAACGTATATTGGTAATTAATCAGAAGTTTTAGTGGTGGAAGCAGGATTTCAGTAGCTGATAATGTCACAATGTGTTGTCTACATGGTATTATGACTGTTGTTAATATACACATCTATAATCAATTAGAAGATGGCTTCTCCATGATGTTTTTGAAATTCTGTTTCAGGTCTTGCTACAAGTATATTTTTTTCAAAGTCTATGAAGATTGTTTAACAGGTTTCAAAGCGCAGGTTTGGTCAATAGTTATCCCAATCCACAACCAAAAGCAATTCACCTCTTTGATCACTTTGGTGAATCAGAGTTGACACCTCTGCATACCAGCTTTCCCAAGTATATATTAAGAACTTCTAATAACTATCAGTATAGTCAGAGTTAGGAAACTCACGGAGCAATTAAAACATGTTTGTTTCCACCATGGTCACCTTAAAGCTGGTGGTTGTTCCACACCCCACTCCTGCAATAATCTGAGTCCCATAAGGACTACTGTGTGCTTTGTTGAATGGCAAACAAGATGCTCTCTGACAGTGCCTTTCTTAGAGTTAACAGATTTGTTTCAACATTGAAAACCAGGTCTGTATTGTCGTAAAACTCATACTCAGCTCTCATTTAAACCAGGCTAAAACCGTTAATCTTTAACCATTCAGGTGTATATAGCAGAAGATTATTAATTTAAAAATGTGTCCATGGATTGCCCAAGTGTCATTATCTTTGTGTCTAATCAAAGTTCTTAATTTACATATGAGGAAATTGACACATGAAGAGGTAAATTTTCTCATTATCAAATGAATATCTAACTTAGGCTGTAGCTATTGATTGTCAGTTTTTACCTTGGGGTGTGTGGGTCAAATTTCTCCTCTGTGTAAATGTGTGTGGGATCAGGGATCAACCACTGCTCATAAAGGGGGTATGAGGATACTGAGTTCTTCAGATCCACACCACTGAATCCATGGGAAAGCTTTCGAAGTTGTTTATTTCAGGTCTGGCTGCTCACTCTCTGTGGTGTGTATCACTCAGACCATTCCTCTTGGGCAGCTAGTTGTTCCAATTATTTTTAAAGAAATTTTGTGCACAGCTCAGTTCTGTATCCTTTCCTCTGCTCAGGGGTCTCTTGACACTTGCTAGTGATTTCAGCATTAGTTTATATGCAGACAGAATACAGATTTAGCCCTCCTTCCCTAGGTTTTTGGCTGAGTTTTTGTCAGTATATTTGTCATAGCCCAAGTGGTGTTTCCAACTGGATGCTGCTAATCGTTTACTATTCAGCACAGCTAAGAATGAGATTTTATTTTTAGGTTCTGTCACTCTATGTCTTTTCATTTTAAGATAAATCTATCTCTGATATCTCCTGCTCCTGAGCTACAAAAATCTGGGTTTCATTTCCAGCTCCGAACTGTTATTTCATTCATGCATTAACTTAGTTGTTAAGATCTCTTGCTTTTATTTATCAGACATTTCCAGAAGTTGTTTTCATTTCACTGAGACCCAGCAGAACCTCTGGCACCTGCTAGCCGCACTTCAGCCCTCACATTACAAGATGAATGCCGATTGTTGACTGCATTACTTTATTACCTACAAATGACCTTTATTTGTAGCCAGAATGGAGATCTTAATGCATTTAGTAAGACCAGTTGATCTTGGGGAAACTGAGGCATTTAGTGCTGGAGTGTGTGGGCAACCTTGTTGATGCTGGGAGGGAAGGGATGGGAGGGAGGAAGGATACTTGTACTTCCATCTTTCTACCAGCCTAAAATCTTCACAGTAGAAGTTGTCTCTTCTCAGTTTACATCTTAATGTTTCTGAGGTGGGTAAGCAAAGGGCTGTAGAGTTTCAATATAAACAACTAATTTTTAAGACATTTTTTCCTCTCCAGACCTCAGTCCTAGAAAATATTATGATATAATAATGTAGCACCATGCGTTTTTTTGGACTGACCTTTTCCCTAGCTGATGCTACAGGCCAGATTTAGACAAAGCAGTGAAGAAGAACAATAAAACAAGTGGGGTGTGTTGGACCACACCAGCCACAGTGGTGGAAAACTGTGAGAGAAGTTTGATTTCTTGGGTGTCTCAAATGAAGGCTGCAGAAGAGGTCAGACAGGTGGAGCCAGAAAGAAGAAAAAGAGACCTCACGAAGCCAGGCAATAGCGGGTGGTTCACTGAAAGCTTTGTAAATATTTGCAAGTTTGGCCTTAGCTTCAGATTTATTGAAGAGCCCGGATCACTCAAGCTGCACCTGATTGTACTGTGGGCAGCTGTATACAGCTTTACGTGGTATGGTGAGGCTTGTTCTGCTACTTGTAATAGCTTTTCTAACATGACTGAAAAGCTTTTCTCCTTGTTGCCATTCTCTTTTTATATTTTATTTTTATTGTGTTTCATGGAGGGGGGACTATCCTTATCTTGTACCGTTCTAACGTTGTCATGGGAAACTGGTTTCAAAAAGGCAATTTCTCTCCCTCAAAAAAAAGATGCAGGGTTATCTCCACAGCCTGTGCCCTCCTCTCTGCACCTTCAGCTCTGCCAGGAGAGCAAATCAATTAGACGCAGCCAGAGCTACCCATATCTGCCCAGCAGTTGTGAAGGAAACAAAATGATCCCTTCTGAAGCATACAGAAAGTTAGTTGTTTATTTGACTGTTTCTTTGTTTTGCTGAGAAATTGGACGGCTTAATGCAGTTGTTGCAAATATTTAAGGCCTCAGACCCTTTATAATCCCCAGTGTTTCTTAAGGGTCAAAGTTTTAAATGAAAATAATTGATAGATGACACTTTTCCTTCAGCAAGTGACTTACTGCAGCCTTGTGAGTTACAGGTTGTCCAGTTTCTGTTTTGGGAACTGTTGGCACAGACATTAAAGAACTGATCTGGGTATCATAAAACATGGTTTTCCTTCTGGATTCCCCACTGATGATTTGGGACCTCACCCCATCTATCTGTGCCTCAGTTTCAAAAAAAGGAGAGCCTGTGTTCTTTATAAATCCCTCCAACAGCTACAGCTGGGAGGCACCTAATAAAAATGAACAGGAGCTGTGATCATTATTACTACCGTTCAGACACTGTGTCTCCTCTGTGCGTTTTGCTGTCAGGTTTGTTCTCGGTGGCTGTGTTGTCACTGGTTTCAAATTCCACACCTAGAGCCTTTTGTCTTGTGCTCTGCAGCCTGATAGAAATCTTCCTTCAGACCGTCATACCATGGGCTCATTAACTCACTTGAAACCTGACTCAAGTTCTTTTATACTTTTTCCCCACCCTGTCTAATCTCCTTTTATTCTTGCTTTATGTGCTTATCCATGTGCTTTCCGAGTGGCTTGTTTGCCTATTCGGCACTGTGCTTTGACTCTCGTGAAAGGCACTATATTAAATCTCTGATAAAGTGGGTGTAAGGTATTCATGTCACACTCTGCACTAGGGAGCACAGTCCATTATGCAAAGGGTCAGTGCAAGCTTCCTATAAGCTACATATACTCAAAGGGCACTGTCTTCGTATTGCCATCAGCCAGCATGGACACGTGAACGGAATAGGGAGGATATGGGAAGATGCTTTCTATCAGGTTCTTGCAGTTTGTTCCTTTCAACAAGAAAGGTTTGTCAGGAGACAAACCAGTGGCTTTCTTCTCTCTCCAGGATAATACTGGCCCTGCTGGCCTAAACTCTATGAAACTCCTTGCCACCAAGTCCACGGGATTGAGGAGATTATAGCAGAAAAGGTGTCAGCCTCGTTAGCCAGGAAAGCAGCTGGTGTTGTGTGGACTTCATCGAGGGTTTCAATGCCACAAGGGCAAACTGTGCCCTTGATTTCAGTGCTGGCATCACCCAGGCTCTGTGGGGTAGAGCAAGGTCAGAGAAGCACACTAGTATTACCATATCCCCCTGACAGCCCTGCCCTGCTAATGTGACTACAATGGAGGGTCCAGATACTGCACAGATCCCCTTTCAGTTATTCTTCAATGAATACTGCCAAAGGCATGCTAAGCAGATTTCTGGTGCGCAGTCCTTAGTATCCACAGTGGCTTCCAAACCATGTCATCCAGTCAGGAAAGAGAGCCACATCATGGGACCTCGGGAATTGCTCAAATCAGCTCACATTTAGCATGATGCACACCCACAACAAATCCTTCAGAAATGGCCCATGATTAGACACATAAGTGATTGTCCACTGACGAGTTCCAAATAATGGACACATTTGCGAAAATGACAATCTGCTGGCAGATAGTTTGCAAACAGAAAAAGAGATAAAATTCGTCAGCTAAATGATTCATTATGGCTTCCTCTGACTTCTTCATGGCAAAAACAAACCGTGCATAGCTCCACCAGGCAGTTTCTGAGCTTTGCAATTTCTTTTTGTGATTGTCATGCATATAATATCTTATTACATTTGATATTAATGGCAGCGTGGTGCTCAGGTATTGAAAATCCATATGGCCTGTGTAATATTTACAGTATGACAAAGTAATAAGTCACAGCGACAGCCTGCTGTTGTGCAGTTCTAGCATTTCGCTCCAAGCAAACGCAGAGATGTACCGCGCTGTTTGTTGGGATGTGGATCGGTCTGGCTTTTAATTAGTTGGATTTGTGGCTTACAGTGGGAGAGCTGCGGAGGGTGGGTGTCGCTTTGCATATGTTACCGTGGCAAGAAGACTGATAGCAGAGGAATAGTTCAAGTGCGGCTTGAAGGCTGTGGTGGGTTTTTTGGCCTTGCTGACAAAGCAGGCGGCGGTGCACCATGAAAACCCCTTGCTGTTTCTGGTGGGCTGCCCGGTGTGGTGGTGATGTGCACATGGGGAAGGGAAGTGGTGCTTTCTTCTGCGCTGCATTGGATGTGGGAACATCGCTGAGTAGCTGAAATGGTTTCAGGAAAGGAGCACAGGGCTGTGACCCTGGAAGCGCTCAGGAACTCTGGAGACCAACCAGGAGTGAGGGCAGGGAGAGGAGCTAGCAGGCGGGGTGCACATGGTTGTCAGTGACATCTTGGTAACGCACCTGCCAAGCAAGGGACAGAGTGTGAAGTTTATGCTGTCAAGAACAGGGATAAGATGAGGATGCTAGTGAGAGTTTGAGCAATGGTGAAGGGGAAAAAAAAAAACCACCAACCCTGAGATTTATATACAGATTGGTCTGGCTGTGCATGGCCAGGGCGGGGAGGGAAAAGCGGGAGGTCGGGGATGAGTGACAGGGACTGTACCTGAGCAATGGGAAGGAAGTTGCTGTTGTGAATAGGAGGCAGAGATTGGAGGCTACAGAGACAGTCTTGGGAGAAAGGTCACTAATACACAGCTACAAGACAAGCATGGCTAAAGCTCCAGCTCCTGGGGAGACAAAATGAGCACTGTGGCTAAGTCCTCGTGTCCCCTGCACGTGGCATCCTAGGTACTTGCTGCTTCTTTTGTTTAAAGCCATAGGAGCAGTCCCCACAGTCTGTGCCTCCAAACTGTGTTTATCCTCTCCTTCCTACCATTTGCATCTCAGCACATCAGCCCTGCCCCAAGGAGTCTGCAAAGATGCTGAGCTCCACCTGCTGACCAGGGGCTGCTGTGGTTCCTCACTCCCCCACTCTCGGATGCAGACAATGTTTTGTGCCATGGGGGATAGAAACCTGCTGGCATCTGTCACTTAAGCTTTGCTCTCATTTTCAGCCAGAAGATTCTTATAACGATGGGAACTTATCAACCTGAAAAACTTTGCAGAGACTCTATTTCTTGGGGGATGGAGTGGAAATGGGATCTCCTCCTCCAGGATGTGATGGCCTTTTCCAGGGGACAGTTTAATCTTTTAGAGACAGATGAATATGAGACTCAATAATCCGGTAATACAAGCAGAAAATGAGGGGAGATGGTGAGAATATCAATAAAGCAGCTGAAAGTAAAGAACCTGGAGCTGGTGTAGCTTCCCTTCAGAGTCCCTGCTTGATGAACCTGGTGTGGAGCTTGCCCAGGGCAGGTGGCAAAGTGTTGGCTCAAGGGCAAAAGCTGCTTTATAAAAGAGTAGCTAGTCCATTCCCTCCTTCACTTGCACACTTATGTGCCTTTACAACTCAACTGCCTGCCCCCAGTCCAATGCCTCCATTTTTCTTGCTCTGCAGCATTCTGTTCCCTCATACCTCTCAGACACTGTACTCCTGCTTTTCCCTGCTGCATGTTCCCACCTTGTTCTGCACTCATGTGCAGGCTTCTCCTTTTCTTAGCAAGAGCTTGTCTGAGACCTGAGCTTTGCACAGGGTTTCTGCTGGCTGTCAGCAAAGGAGAGGGTTTCATTTGGGGTGTGTAAGGCAAAGGAACTCGATGAGGGAAGCATACCACTGATTTCTGCTTTCATTGCACTCGTCTCTCAGTAACAGTCAGTCAGCGTACCGGGCACTGAAAGCCAACTGAAAGAATCATTGCTCGCTGTTTCGTGTGCTGTTACTCCGCAGAGCCAGTCCTCTCCTACACGCTGTAGCACTTGAGGCAGAGAGATGTCCCATTGAGAACCCAAGGGTCACCACGTGCACGAGGAAGTGTCACTTTGCCACGTCCAACCCAAACTCCCCCTGCAGAAGAGCTACTGCAACCCCCACAGCAAAGTTGGGCCCTTAGGGTTGTTTTTATTCTAGTAGAGATGTCATGTCTGACAGTTGCTGTCACCCTATGATTAGACCAGCAATCAGTCCTAGCTTCTTTTGATAGAATATGAGCCCTGACTGATTAACCAAGTGGCCTTTGGCCCCAGGTTAATAACAGATTTCACAGCACTGCTATGGAGTAATTATTATTTAAAAGGTCTTAGTGGAAGTTTGATATTCTCCTACAGGCTTCTGTCCATCTGAATGCAGAATCGGAAAGTAACAATTACGGGCATGAACACCAGCTCAACTGGAGGTCTCATAGTCCTGATACATCAGTATTCCTGATGCGTCTGTCACATCTCTGTATTAGATGGACTAATGTATCGTGTTTGCTTCTTTTTATGACACCTCGGTGTATTAATCAACGAAAGTATGAAGTTGTCTCAGTCCATCCGTTATCTGAGTTATCAAGTTATCTTGTGTATCACATTCCTCCATCTGTCAATTGTCTCACTGTGTCAGCTAGTGAAGTCCCCTGGTAGGTCTGTCTTCCAGGTGTATCTCATTCCCTTACTTTTGATTGTCATGGAACTATCAATCTCCTAAACATAATTATGCTTCTTTTCAGTTATCAGTGTTTATCAGTTTTCTGGGTGGGTCTTTTGCTTTGTTGGCAGAGTGGCACAGACTTGTCTCGTGAGTGGTGCTACACTGTAAACACAGAGATCGACTGCAGCCCATGGACCACAGTTCAAGAACTGCAGATCTGAGCTGGTTTTGCCTCGCTGGAACACCTTGGTGCCTCAGGCTGTAGTACAGTAACCTCACATCACTCCAGCTTGGTTCAGAAGTGCTGTTACCATTATGTCTCAGAGGGAGACCTGTGAATAGTCACTCTAAGGTCCAGGTTTCTAAAGGGATAGATCTGAGATTCTGTTAAAAATCATATGGCTTGAATGACTTAGATGTCCAAGTGACATATTCAGAGTGATGAATAAGGAGCTTAAGCTTAACTCAGTTAATGGACTTAGTTTCCTAAGTCTTATGTATTACAGCACTTCACAGAGCAATTCCTAAGTGTTGCTCTTAACGGAGCTTACTGAGACCATCAGGAAGCTTGCAGTGAAACAGGGAACTGAGCTTGGATTCCCAGGCCAACTTCCTTTCTTGTGTCATCTCTTTACCTGATAA
>NW_010235163.1:22266-39205 GCF_000690775.1 Eurypyga helias
CGGGAAACAGAGCAGCAATGCCTGTTTTGCCAGCTGTAGGTATCTCAGAATCCACACCCAAAGAGTAGTCCTGTTAATGCCAGTAGAAGAGATATGACAATTTCTTCTCCTACATGCAGAAGGGACCTCATTGAATGTGCTCCTTTACCTGCAGACCTCTTCAGCTGAGAAAATGTTTTTGCCAATTAAAGGGTTTCCTGCTGCTGTGGTTGATCCACACAAATGGAAATAGAGAGGAGGCGTGGAGGAAGGAATCATTAAATCATCAGAACAAAGGCATGAGGGCAAGTTAAAAGAACTTATCTGAATAAAGGCAGTTCCTCAAAATATCAGCTGCTTTGTCCTGCCTGTCCTTCATCCATCCAATTCTCCTGAATGCTATAGAGAGGCTTTGTCATTCTCAATGACATGGCGGGAGGAACCAGTCCTTCAACACGCTGCCTAAAATAGCAACAGACGAGACAAAGTGCTCAGAGGTTCAGCTCAGTCTATGAATGCTCAGAATTTCAGGGCCAGATCTGGATTATTCAGTCCTGACAATAAGCTTCCTCATCACAGACACTAGGTTCTTTGTAGACTGAGCTATAAAGATGGCCTCATTCATGGTTGCCCCTCTCACAGACATTATCTATTGAAGTAAAGGTAATGTGTGTTTGACAGGTGAGCTACCAATACCACACCAGTATTGCAATTCAAAATTTGGCCCAGATTGCTAGGATATCCTTAGCAACCTTAGGTACCCCTGATGCAATCGGGATCCGTTTTTGCTCATCTCCAAACTCCTCATCAGTTAGACAGCACTTCATCCTTCTTTCCAGGTTCTTGTATGGGGTCTGTCACCATGTTGTTTGAGAAGCTTCCAGTGTGTTAGTGACTTAGGAGCATCTGAGTACTGAGATTATTGCAACTCTACATTTGTACTATCAGAATTTCCCCTACTACTACCTTTTTCTTCCATCCTTTCCTCTCCTGTTTATCTAGTAATTCACCTCTTGGGTCTGAGAGATATGACCTGTGAGAAGATCAGACTGAAACTGCCAGTTCAGGAACTATGATTGAGTTACTTTCCCATAACTATTAATATCAAACCTCTAAAACTTGTGTACAGGACATTGCAACATGCCCTTACTTGCATTGTCAGCAGCTTGCAATACGGATACAGGACTTTCCGTCCTCACAAAACAATTGCACCAAGAGGCCTTTATATTCCTTCTCAGTATTTACAGCGGTCTCCTTCAACATGAGAAAGCAATCACTTCGCTCCTATAGACTTTCTCCACTCCGTAGTCCAGTGCATGCTTTTGTGCATCTAAAACATGGGTCGTGTGTGTGTGTGGCTAGAATAAAATATGCCTGCTGAAGTCTCTGTGTTTCAGATGGATAGACCAGGCCATGGAAAACAACATATTCGAGCCACATTCCTGCAAAATTCTCTTGTGTTTGTGCCCCTCTGCCATAGCTAACTACCTTGCATAGAGCATAGCAGTGTGTTGTTCACAACAGTGAGATGGAGTTACTTTTTCAGTCCAGTGGAAGATATGGAAGTACAAATCCCACCGATGCTTCATTTTGGAAGCTGTGGCTTCTGCTAGAGATTGGCTTTTCGTGCCAGTTCACAAGCAGAGCCTAAGGTAGCTGGCTTGTAACTACTGCTGGGTTCTGAGCAACACCAGGGTTAAACGGGCCTTGCTGCGGAGGGAGGCTGCGTGTGCATGAGCCTTTTCAAAGTCCCTGAGCATTCATCATCGTTCCTGTCTCCCAGCTAATGAGCAGCTAAAGTGATTTTCTATTGCTTGTAATTCACCAAAATTGTTCTAACTGTTCGAAGAGCCAAAATTGACAGGCTAATGCGGCCGCTCGCCTGACTGTCTCAATGGCTCATCGAAGGGTGAGCTGATTGCTGCCGCGGTGATCAGCCGAGGTGCTTCAGACAACATCATTTCTGTAATACATCAACAATCTGAAAGCTGAAAACAAAGGCCAGAGGAGAGCAATCATCAGTCACAACGCAATGCTTAAGGCTAAAATAGGTCAGGGCTGAATACTAAAGAGTACAGGGAAGAAAAAAGAACCCTCCTACTTGCTGGTTTTGTTCCTCTCTGTTTCTCTGTGTCATTCTCCAGGCTGTGTGCTGGTGGTTCTGGACCTTTCCTTACTTACGCTGATTAGATTAAGGTGGAACTGAGGATGGAATGGGATGGTTGCCCTGGTAGGTTTGTGGGATCTTGGAAGACTGAAAGATGGAAGGAGCAGCCACTGGCTAGGGGTGAGTGCACTGGAGAAGACATCAGCCCAAGACAAGTCCTCCCTATGTTAGAGTTAAGTGTTTGTTGCTCACTACTCTTCTCTGAGTCTTGGGTAATATGGCAGCTTCAGGAATTAATGTGCAGAAAACAAGGTCCAACAGATCCTGGCATTTGAACCCTAAGTCAGACTCTACTCTTAAAACTTCCAAGATAATAAACCTATCTTGAAAAGCCTGAGACCTTGTGTTTGCAGATGTATAAGTATATACATGTGTGTAGACAGACATACATACTGACAGAAACATGTCTCAGGATTTGGTTTCAGGATTTTGAGTTTTTAGAGTATACTTTGGGTTGCTTTCCTGTTGTTATTTTTTCCTCAATGGCAGGAATTAGAGAGTTATCTGAAAATGAACCAGAGCACAGTTAGCAAAGCACAGCACTGAGGGTGCCTAGTTTCCTATACCATGTGTATTGATATCTCTGATGTGCAAAGCGCTGTGAGTCCCTGTTGAAGACTTGTAGTTGTGAGCTTCAGAGTCACTCTGCTGCATGTGATTTCTTTGGTACCAAGTAGCATTGTTGACATCATATACCAGATATTCCCTGAGTAAAGGTATAAGGTCTCTGCCTTTTAATCAGCCAACTGTCTTCACAAAAACTACGGCAGTTCAGTGTGTTTTAACATGCTTTCCCTTTCTGGCAAGCTGGCTTGAAAATGGCCAGCGTGTTCCAGCACTATTGTTGCGAGGGGATGAACAGACAAACAGAATGAGTGTATGACCCTTTTTATCTTCAGGAAAAAAAAATGGAAAAAAAATCCTGAAATGAATTCTGACTTGGTTGTAGGAGCTGTGGTTTTCAAAGATCTCCTCAAATATCTCAAGCACTGGGAAAACTGAGGTTACAGAGAAGTCTAACCAAGCCTAACCGAGACTTTTAGCATTCTGGATCTAACTCCTTCCTTTTCTTGCTCAGGACATGAGTAAGCATGCAAACTTGTTTTTTTGTCCAGGCACTCCACTGCAAACTCAGTGGACCAGGAGATGCCTTTTCATCTGCCTCCTTGAAGACATAGGTGTCTCTACTGGAAGTTAAAGTGTCTGCCAACGTGGCTTTCAGGATCACTGGAACTCAAAAGCTTTCTCGCATCATCAAGCGCAGACCCCAGGGAAGTCATTTTAACATGCTGCTTATGCACTCAGCCCTCTGTATCTGAGCTAGACAGCTTGAAAACTTGAAATACTACGGCAATTCTTCTATGTCCAGTCCAGTCTCTCATCACTGTTAAGCTCAACTACAGATGAAATTTGAAGGGATTTATCCAGCCACTCTCATCAAAGCCAGCCACTAAAGAGAACACTGAATATTTACCCCATGCTGTGTGTGTTTATTCACCAAAACCAAATTCTTTGCAGTACAAATTAGTTTTTGAACTTAATTTTCAATGTGTGCTTTGTTTGGTATGTAAAACTTGAGTCTGTGTGAGCTGACCACAGGGTTGTCTTAGCAAATGCTGCCTTGTCCTCGATAAAAGGGATAATTACACTAATGTAGTCTGATAGAATGATGGCTCTGCTTTCAAACTTTAGAGATGATTGAGAGACAAACTTAATGCTTTTTAAAATAAGAGGCCCTGGATTCAATTTTTACCATTGTGACCCAAGAGCAGGCATCAGGCTGTGAATTACGGTGGGCAAAAATAGTCAGGGACATATAGGATCAGGTTCCTTGTCACAGGAACATGAATAACTTGCACTACACAGATGCTCAGGATCTTAGATACCATATGGTCGATCTGTACAAACATAATATAAAGCATGGAGAGACTGTAGCAAAGGTGGGATTTGAACCTGTATTTTCTGAATCCCAGGAAAAGGTGTTGCCTGTAGAATAACATAAATAGCACCACTAATTGCTTTTCTGGGACTTGTTTGTACAGGTTCTGATTTTAGTGATGGTTGAGGTCACTCAGGAGGCTTCTTGAAGGACTTATTTATGTGCTAATATTTCTCAGCTCCTAAAGTAGATGGAGGACAGCTTGTCTAGAAGCTGGAGGAGGGTGGTGTTGCTGTTGAGTTACTGATTTAAGAAACCTACCTTGCTCTGTTGCCTATTGAGTGAACCTAAGGATTTTGCTCTCACTAGCCTAAAGTTAAGAAAAAACTAAGATGAAAAGTTGCCAACATTTTCCTCATTTATTCACAGAATAAAGTCCTCTCGTGGTAATTGTCCACACCTCGATCTCCTTTGGCTGACTGGCCTTTCAAATTTCTTGTTTTCATATAGGTGCATTTTTATAACCAAAGAGAGAGCCAGGAAAGACAGAAAGCACATCTGAAAAGGAGACTTAAACAGAAAGGGTGCTTAGATTTAGAGTTGTCCCCACATCCAATAGTGACGCATTAAATGACTGAAGTTTCAATAACTCATACAGTATCTCCATGGAGATGTGCACCATATGGAGTTAATTAGTAGAACAACAAAACAATCAATTAGTTCCTTAATTAGTTTTACTAAGAAATGATAACAAACACAAACAATTTATTCAAACAAATGCCCAGACCACAATGATAGTTTAATGGCCCCTGTGAAACTGGTTCCATGCTGAGCCCCTTAGTGTTACTTTGATTGATTTTGAAGATATTAAGGGTAAATGTTAGCTTTGGTCCAGCCAAAATGTTTTATCAGTGTGATCAATTATTTACAGTATTAGAACACAGAGAGGAGATTGCTGGGAGGTTTTCATTTAAAAAAAAAAGGGAAGAAAAGAAAAGCTTAAATAATATGGTTGCATCAAGCCAGTGTTTAAACTTGTAGCAATATATGGGGATTAAGACAATAGTGATTTGCCCTGCATGCCACAGTATCATTTTCTCCTTGAAATAAATTGGCTTTCTTTATCTTATCCAGATTAGTATTTTTGGTATATACATTACCTGGAGAAGACTGAATCAGGAATGCACAAGTCATCCATAAACTTGGACATATTCAAAACACAGTGATGTTGGGAAGTAGGATACTGGCAATAAAGCAGTTGGGAACAGATGATGGAAATCAGAATGGGCAAGGAGAATTTGCTGGGTTTTATTTTTTTTTTATTTTTAATGCTTGTATGTATGATAGGTACTTATATGATATTTTTTTTTCTGCATGAAGAGAGGCATCTCTGTGTATCACACCTGACTTCCACGGATCTCAAGAAGGACTCAAGAGCTCTGGAGAATGCATTACCTATGCCACTAAGAAAAGTAAACATCAAAATTAGCTCCTTCTCTGCACTCCAGAGCTGTGATTAATTGCTTGTTAACAAGATGTTCAAAGTACAACGATTTATCTGAGTTTGATCAGGCAGATTATGGGATATAACATTTTAATAAATTCATTGCGACTATAGATATACGTTAAAATGATAAATAAGTCAAGCTACAATAGATGTTTGAGATCCAATAAAGTTATTTTTAGAATGTGTTTATGTGATGGACTAACCTATTATTTACACAGTTGCATTTTTATGAACTAATCCTTTTCTTTAAAAAAAAACCCACACAGATTTTAGAATCGTGTTTTATTACTACTATTTTCCCCATAATTCTTCTTTCCCCAATAAATAGATCTCTTTTTCTGGAGAAAAAAATTAAAAATGTCCTATCTTTGGAAGTTTGGAGAAGGCTCAGGTCTTGCAGCCAGAGGCTGTGTGGGAATGATGCTCAGGATGCAGATTGTGAGCAGTCATACCCGGAGGGGGCACATCTGGCAGTGGTCCTGGGGGGAAATGCAGCCGCTGAACAGTCTCTCCCAGCTGGGAGATGTACAGCAGGGGATCAGGTATTGAAAACTGCTGGCAGAGAGAAATGCAAACTCTTGTGTTAAGTCCTCAAACCTGCTGTCAGTCCGCAGTGAGCACTGAAGTGTGTGTGTATATTTGTGCCTGCGTCTTCCTGCTTACCCTCTGAGCAAAACGGGTCTATCTCCCTCTTTATGCCCTTGTGTTGTGGGCAACTGCTTTGGCAGTTCTTGCTGCCAGTCAAGCAGGCTGTAAGTGGGTTTCCAAGGTACCCTGTGTTTCAGGACTGACTCCCAGGCTTCACAGGAGTAGGTGGCACTATCGCCTTTGTTTCTGGTGTGCTGGCTATCGCTGCAATCCCCCCAGATGCTGATTTCAGAAGAAACCTCATGTGCTCTTTACAACCCCCAGTACCTGTGACTGTACCTTTACAGCACCCTCACTTTGCTCTGCTCCTATTTTTGCAGGTCATATTAAGTAGCTATTCTAACCTTGTGTATACAGCTTATTATTATGTTAAAGCAGAAGAATAAAATGTCATTTTCTGGTGTGTGAAAACTAGCTCTTCCCCTCGGTTTTGTCCTGCAGGTCATCATGAGGTGTTCCGGTAACAGCCACCATCTCCAGCTCCCCAGCAGCCTCTGGTTGTGGCTGAGTAGCCCAGGATAAATCGCTGTTCACAGCCAGGCTGCTGGTTAGAATGTAAATGTCTAAACTTTGGAGAAGTGACCTCTGTTAAGTGGTTTAATGCAGTCTGTTGCCAGGAGCTCATGAATTCTGTATTACAGCAAGTAGTTCCATGAGATTGCAACTATCTTACTAATAATACAACCTCAACATATTTATCACAATAACTCAGACACAGAAAGTATAAATATCTTTGATACTGGGAAATGTACTGGCTGCCTGTAGGCATCCTCTTTGCTTTATTGATTTAACCCTTTACAGGTGTCTCTGTCAGGGACTGGTGCAAAGAAACTGATTTAAAAGCATTAGCAGGGATGCTCTGTGTCTGCACAACATAATTAATTCAGCATGATCCAGAGTGTTTTACAGATGTTACCAGCAGAACTACAGGTTGGATATGAGAAGGCTTGCTTCATAAACTACTGAAATGCAGCCATTTATGCATTTGGGGTAGAGCAAACTAGATTTCTCTCACTATGCAGTGTATTTAGAAAAGGGAGGGAAGAAGAAAACTGTCCAGCTGAGGCTCCATGAATAATTTCAGGAAGGCAGAATGCTGATCCTGTCGGTTGGTTCAGGCCATCAGGTACAGCACGATGCTTGGGATTGCCTCGAGCTTCTGACTCCCTGTGCAGGATCCTGCTGGTCAGAGGATCTCAGGTGGGCTGAGACTGGTATAAGGTGCCAAAAGGGGAGAATAACAACATGATCTTTTGAGAGTGCAGTAATGAGTGTCAGGTGACTACTTTTCCTATATAATACATGAGTCTGGATGAATCTGTTACCAAGGAATTGTTAGCAATTAACTTGGTTTTAAGTCCACGCTATTGCTCCCTATGACATCAAGCTCTTTCTTTTGTTGTGTTGGAGGATAAGAGACCCAGTGGACACTTGCTAAACATAACCACCATCCGCTGTATCTCAGATCGCTCCGGAGGTCAGCTGATGCCTGTTTTTAGCACTAACCCTGCCAGAGCTGTGCTATCTGATGTGATCAGACCATAGTGGGACCGCATAGATTTAAAGCATGTGGATGTGGTCAGGTAGAGCTGCTTTCTCCATTCCTAAGGGATTTAGGATGGGGAGAATTAGAAGTTATTAAGCAGTAGCCAAAATCTTTCATGTGTGATCAAGTCTATTTGATAAAGATCGTCATGTTCTGGAGTGATAAAAGCCCAATTTCACGGGCCATCCACACTGGCTTTCTTAAGATAAATAATGTTCCTACCACATATATTTCCCCGTCTTTCTTCTTTTTTTGGTTAAGATCTCCTGTTACTTCTAAAAGTAAAACTTTGGAGGAGCTGAAGAAGTGGCACTTTTTATGGTCATTTTACCCCCGCCCAAAAAAGGTCTTCTAATATTTCAAGCAGCATCAAACTTTGGAGGGCCAAAATAAAAAAGTTTCTGAGGTTCCTTTTCCTTTGAAATATGGACTGGATATAGACAAGAGAAGGTCAGGGCTGCGGTGGCTGAGACAGCAGGGGAGGAGAAAATGTCAGGGCTGCATTTTAGTGCCTTTATGATACTACTTAGACCCAATAAAATGTGTCAATTTTCAGATATAAACAACTTGAGATGGGTCCAGAAAATTGTGATGACATTATTGAAATGTGGGCTGTCCTGCTGAGCTGCATTTCTCGCTGTAGTTTCACTCCGTGATGGGTGCACAGACCCTCCCTCCAGTTTGGGGGAATCATTCTTTAAGCATGCCTTGTGTCTGATGCATGGATTTAACTCTTATGTACTTATTTGTAGTGGGAGAATGTTTTCAGCTGTGAAATCCCTGTGAAATTGAGATTTCACTGTATGTTGAACTTCAGGCCCCCTGAAAAACCAGGGCCCTGTTTCCAGTGGTGCGATGTGCTCTGCAGGCGGCTGGATCTTCAGACCGAGCGTGTGCTCAGCGTGCTTCGGGCACCAATCCTGGCAACTTCTCTACTTCTGAAAAACGTGAGCAGTCCTTATTGAACCTTCCTCTCTCCTTACTGAGTTTGGAGGGAAGCTTCAAAGCAAGAAAGATCAATGCTCCTTATCTACCTGCTAACCTCTAATTCCCAGCTGTGCAAAGTATACTGACAGGGAAATGGGTCCCAAAATCAGACGTATGTGTATGATTTTAGTATGACTTTTATTAGCCTTTGTCATCTCTGGCAAAATGGATTCAAGCGGCTTGTGGGCTTTGCTCGACAGTGGTCACTGCAGTGTTGCCCCAGAGAGATGAGAAGGGGCAATGCCAACAAGAATCTACTGAGATAAAAGGAAGATGAAATCTCTTTTTTTTTGCCAGTTTTTCTTCAGCCTGCCCACAGATGAACATTTGCTTAGCCACCCCTTTCAAGTCAAATGTTGGCTCAGGACATTACAACCGCATTACAAAGGGAAAGCGCTTCCTGATAGACATGTAACTGTCTCTAATTAAAGTACCTGGTAGGGGATCCCAAATCCACCTGCCCTCACCACAACCTCCTCCCTGCAAGTGGAGACCTCTGAGTCACATAACTTTTCTCCCCATTGTCTATTTTTTAATTTTTTTTTGCCTCAAGGCTCTCAGATTGATGAAACCTCAATTATCTTAAACTGAAAGCTAGGCAAACTGAGACAGCTGTCTGAGGACATGACTGCTCTTGCCCATTTAGATCAGACACTTTCTCTGTAATCTTTTCAATTTTTTCTAATATGCACTTTATTTTTTAATGTCCGACTTTTTTCCCCCCCTGGAGCTGCAATCTCTACATCACTGACAACAAAAATCCTTTTACTGTCTCTGGTCCATGCTGTTTTCCCAGCCCAGGGACATCTGCAAAAATAAGCAGCCCCACTGAAGAATGATCTCTCTTTGCATAAATACAGTGGTTATAGAAAAGTGTTCATTCTATTTCCCACAACCTGTCATGTTGACTTTATAATGAACCGGTTACTCAGCTCTGGAAAGGAGATGGAAACCTCTTCTGACAGCCCCTGTCAAAGGAATAGGCAGGAAGAAGGAGAAAAGAATTGCTGGATATGAACTCCTAGTACTTACGTGGACAGTGGCAGGAACGGAGGAAAGATGTAGGTTTTGAACAGGGTTTAAAGGCTTGATCAATCGTAACTATGATGGAAATGCTGCCATCAAATAATAATAAAAAGATATATAACTCGTTTTACATCATCAATTACTTTCTTCCCTAGTGAAGGCAATGCAAAGGTGGTGTTTTGGAAACAGAATCAGGGAGCAGGTAATCAGTCTATTTACATACACCAAGCCAAAGGGAATATAAAAAAACCCCAAGGAAACGGCAGAAATGAAGAAATGAGCATTACTAAAACTGATCTAATCTCTGGTGTTATTAGTTGCACAAGCTAGGCTGTTTGATAGATATACATATATATTGCTTCTCTCCTCTTTCAGCCACGGCCTCATATAACATCTGTCATCTTGCTCGTCCCTAGTGACAGAGACAGCCTTACTGAGCATGCCCTGCAGATTCAGCTCATAAGGATCATCTTTCCCAAGCCGTACAAGTATTGTTTTCTCTGTGAATAGGGCACGGTGCTAACCGTGAACTGTGCTTGCAGGATGGGTATCTCTGCAGCCCTGGCACAAACTGAACGTGTTAGCATTTTGCAGGAGCGGGGCATGCTTCACTGTTATGAAGGACTAGACACAATAAGAGGTTGTTGGGACCGAACCCAAGAGTTTTAGCTTAGTTTCCGAGGGAATTGAGATGTCTGTCATGCAGTGTCCAGGCATTCATCAGACCCCACCTAACAACATCCAAACGTGTTGGCTTACGGCAGACAACGTTGGCAGATGGGTCAAGCTCCCAAAAAATTTAAATTCCTGTGGATTTCAGAAAAACAGATGGATGTAAGGAAGGAGGAGTCCTAATAATAACCCCAGGCTGCAGTGTTAGCTCAGCCCTTATTAGAGATCAGAAATTTTAAAGGGATATTGAGTCCTGAGACATAAATCCTTTGACTGCCCAGCTTCATCAGTTCTGCTGCTCAGGAAGCTGCTGCTTTAATCTGGCATTGTTTCTAAAATCTAAAACCCTTAGGAGAGCTTCCAGGCAGCTTCATTCATGCTAAACACACTTTCTTTTCCCCCCAGATGATATAGTTACAGCTGAAATCCCCTGAAAATAAAAACTAAAAAGATGATGACATTTGATGTGATAAATCCTAATGTTAAGTGGCAGAGGCAGCCCTAGCTTTCCTGATGACAATCAACAACCACAAACAGAGATGACGACCAACATTAAGCAGTACAACAGCCAGATGATTGTCTTTTGTAATTTTGTTGAGGACCACAAACAGCAGCAGGCATCCAAAGAGGGGTGGGTGTGTGCATCCCCTGCTGCACTCAGGCAAAGCTGCTGCTTTGTTGTGGTGGGGTCCGGGACATCTCTGCAGTTATCGTAAGGTCAGGGTCAAAGATCAGGACACACTCAGATGCCATCAAGTCAGTGTGATGAAGGCAATCCAACATCTATAGCCAGCGTCCTGCCAAGGTTTATATACATCATCCCTCTCTGCCTTTGACTTTCCAAGTGAATAATCAATAACTGTTTATCGCTGAAGGCAGCCTTGAAATTCATGTCTAGGCCCAGAGGATGACACTTTACCCTTTTCCTGCCACGCCTGTTACTTACACATGCAAAATCAATTGTCAGCAGGAGAGGATGGGATTTATTGTTAAAGAAGTGTAAGGGGAAGAGGGTTCAACTACAGTTGACAGAAGACCACACAGGATGATTTTATCAACTGAAAAACAGTACTGTGGATGGGGGAATCCTGTCCCTAAGTCTGGTTCCCACAGAAGTGCCTTCTGAGCCTAAATTAGCTTTTTTTTGTCCTTACCTGGCTGCACTACAGAAGTGACCTGTGGGTGGTTGCGCTCCTGCTGGCACTGCAGTCCTTTGCATGTAGCACTAAGGCTTGTGTTTGGCAGTAAGGTGAGAGGCAGACAAAACCCTAGGGAAACTTTTGCTACATGTTTACTGATCTATTCCATGTGTTATTTCCCTGTGGATTGCGAAAGCCTCCTGGAGAGCCTTCCATGAAGGACCAATGTGGGGAATCCTGAGAAGACACTGGGAGACTGGAAGTATCTTGTATGGACGCTAGTGATTGCTGCAAAGGACAATAACACAGGTGAACTCAAGGTGTATCCTACATTTACACTGGCCAAATCAAGTTAACTAGCTCCAACGTGCCAAAGAAAAGGGGTATTTGGCACAAACAGGGCTGTAACTAGGGGCACACTCAGGTGACACAAGTTGACGTGCATGTTGGAGGGGAAGTGAGGTTGGCCTGAGGTGCATGTCCAACCCAGCAGGATGTGGGGTTCTTATTCCTGGGGTGGAGGTTGACTCAATAGCTGGCACGGATGGTTGGGTTACTGTGGTTGTCTCAGTGAAAGGGCCTCAGACATAGATCGCTGCTCTGGACAGGATGGAGGATAGAGTGGGCAGTAGCTCCTGATGGGACATGGTGCAACTCTGTCTGCTCTGACATCCTCCTTCTTACACATCAAACAATGAGACTGTGAAGGAAAACTGTGCTTGGAATAAATATACCACTGATCCTAGGAGGGCTTCAAAGGAGCCTGAGAGCTGGGTGCCTGGGTCCTATAAATAAATCAGACTTGAGCACCTAGCTGCACCTAAGATGCCTTTTGAAAGTACAAGCCAAAAGCTAACACCTCCTTGAAGAAAGTCAGGGGAGGATTAGAGGGGGCAGCTGAAGGAAGAGAGCTGTGGGAAGAAGGACTCTTGTACTTCTTTGTAAGGAAAAAGCATCTGCCAGCACTTTAATCCAGGCTGATCAGTTCTCCTGGGCTGAGAGGGAGTTGTTTCTGGTGTGCAAAGCTGGTGTGTACAGACAAAAGTGCTTTCAAATATTTTTTAAAGGGCCCTGAAGAGAAATGTGATTTTTCTGTGAAACTCCTGAGAGTTTTTAAGCATGGATTTGTTTGGGTAAATTGTGAGTGAGTGCCCTCCTGTGAGCACATGGGAATGGTTGTTTAATTGGCCTACACCTGGTGTTGATTATGATGCTGCTTTTTTTTCTTTCCTAATTCCCTTCACTGTATCTCATTTTGATCAGCTTCACTGCTGTACCCCACAGCTTGGGTTTGGCACACCCAGTGTAAAGCATAAAGACTGCTGGAAAAATTATGAAAAGGCCTCCCCACCTTGGCGTAATTCAGTGTTAAAAAACGAAGGCAGAAGTTGTTCAGCCCAGTTGGGAAGTTGGGATCAGAGAGAGGTAGAGGAGCTTGCTGTGTCTAAGGCTGTATTTTCTAAGCAGGACTTCCCCCCGCCCCCAACTCGCTATTAGATGCACAACAATGTTTAAGCGAAAACAAGCCATGTCCCTCATTGCTGGCCATTATTGGGTACCGAGGCAGGCAAAAGCGTGGCACAGTGTGCTGTACAAAGACATAAAGGCTGAAACTTGCTGCATTACAGCCCTGTCTTGCCTACCAATTAATTCCCTCATAGGCAGCTAACTGGGGCTTTATGTGCCTCATTCAAACTGGGTAAGCCCCAAGCCATGGTCTGGACCAGGTGTAATGGTGTAAATGCAGAGGGTGCTTTTTGTTAAATTTCAGTCAGATCTCTGGGTGCTTACCTGAAAATCAAAACCCATCTCATGTCTAAAATGGGAAGTTCCAGTTCTGGAATCATATTTATTTGGCTCCTGACTCTATCTGCACAGGCAGAAAGAATAGACTTGGACTTGACATTGCCTGGGTGTGAACTTAAAGGGGGGAAAGAAGTACTAGCAGCTTCTTCAAATATTGTCATTTCATTTTTTCCAGGGCTGTAGAGCTAAAATAATCTGGCTTTGAATTTGAATAGAAACAGAAAAGCAGGAGAATTTGGGAAAGGGTGGTACTCAAGCAAGGCGTTTGCTGTTAAATTACAATCTTGCTCTGAAAAGCAGTTGTGTGTCTGTGTAAGTGTGTGAAGAGAGGTTAGAGTGGGGAGGGGGTGTGGGCAGGAAAATACATTTGATTTAATATACAGATTTTGCTCAGTCCTTTGGAGACCACTTTTGGTGCAAGAAAATAAGAAATGTTAAGGACTGGATTCTGCACAATATTTAAGGATTAAGCGAACAAACAAACAAAAGCCCCCAACACCAATGCCCTAAATAAGTGCCATTCTCATGGGCTGCTTTGTTATTTTCAAATCTGAAGCCTTTCTTTTCACACAGCTCCAATCTTTATTGAAAAGATGAAACATCTGGAAGTGTGTGTGTGTGTTTGTGCTTATAGAGAGATCCTCTGCACCAAACCTATGTCTCCTCTGTGCTCGTTAACTGGCTGCAGATTCTAAATTAGGGCTGTGTCTGGAGCTGAGATGTGGAGAAGAACCCACCTGGAGAGAAAGACTTACTATTTATTTTTCTTAAAGCCCTCAAAGTTTACTCAGTCAGTGAAACAACAAATCTCAACAGCTGAACTGTTGAAAAGAGAGAGAAAGAAAAGGTGAGTGGAGGAAAGCAGGAAAGGAAAGAGGAGGGAAGAAAAGAAAGGAGAAAATGGAAGGATTGCTTCAGTCTGCTTTGCTGGCTTTGCTGCTTTTTAAATAGCAGATGTACGAACGGTGCCTTGTATTAGTCAAACACAGTCCTATGCCCCAGGGGCTTCCCTTTAGCATCTCATCATGGGTCATTTTTGCAAGACATCTTGTAGCGCTCACAGTCCCCTATCTGTATACATGGCGGATTTGGCAGCCTTAATTCCAAGCCCACAGCTGGGATACAACCTCTCTAAGTGAAATTTGCCATGATATGAGATAGAAATATTGTGGACACAGCAATTTGGTGGACCTGTCACCTGCAGATTCATTGTACAGTGCCGCCACTTGAACTGGTAGTAGAAAGAGTCACTCACAGAGTAGACAGCAGCTGTGTGATCCTCTCCTATATCCCTTCTCACTCTCCTGACCCTCCTGACCCAGTGCAGATGGATACTCTGATGCTTATTACTCCAAGCATTAACTTTTGCTTTGTCGCAACTGTTTTCTTTTGCCTTATTCATCTGGTTTAGGACCGAGAATAAGTTTTGTTCCAGTCTATAATAGCCTACAGCCACGAGCCAGGGAGTTGAGATTTCAGAGAGATAAAAAAAAACAGAGCAGAAGGAAATATATGAAAAATTGCAATGACAAGGTTTCTGCTGGTAGCTTGTGATACAGAGAAATGAAGTCCCAGGCCAACGTGCTTTGGCAGCTGAGAAAATGCTAGTGCTGGCATTGTCTATCTGGCAGACAGGCAGGCAGAGGGGGTGAGTTGGTGGGGGAATCGGGTATAGAAAACACTTGCAGGAGGCTGTACAATACAAGCAAATTTGAATTTTCAAGCAAACACTCACGTTGGTCTCCTGTGTAGTATAGCTATGGGTCTTAGGCACACTTTTCTCTTCCTCTTTAACCTGGTGAGCCCTACAAATGCAAATAGGGAAGGTTGTTTTCATCTAGTCTGGAAAATATGCAGGTCCCAAGGTGTTTGACTTCATCAGCTCAGTGGCAATGAAGAGCGCAGAAAATGTTGATATACCTGTTCCTGTGAATTCGCAGGACCTGTAAACTATGCACAGTCTTCCTCTGCGGAGCCGAGTCTGCAGTGTGTGCTGGTGTGGACTGTGCTGTGCTATGCCTAGCTCACAGCAGCATCTGTGTGTTTTGAAAACTTGTCTTCGCACATCTTACAGAAGTGCAATGCTCTGCCAGGCTCCAACAAACTGAAGGTCAGAAAAGTTCCCTGTGGACACCACTGATAAAATCCTGCTCTTGTAGACAGGCAGTACCAGGGAAGATTGGGCTGGGGGATTAAAACCTCATTTCTGTTCCATCTCTTTTGGCAATCCCATTTCCCAACTCACAAATCGCCTTTGTTCACCGCTTGTCCCTGGCATGTGGCATTATCCATACACAGATACCAGCAACACATTGGCAGCCTCTCTCCTTCTCTCACATTTACCCCCACCATCCTGGAGAAGGATTTATCCCCACTTTTAGATGTGTAGAAGCAGCAGCTGGGTCACAGCTCATTTTAGGTGCAGCTTAGGGCTGGTGAAAGGTGGGTAACCAATACAATATTACACTCAGATATAGCTCCATCGTAACGGCAGAGCAGAATCCCCTCTTGCTGTATGGCTTAGAGATGGAAGTACCACCTGTGAGTAGGAGTGAAGTTCTTTCTCCCTCTGTGGAATTTGTGCTTTTCATGGAGGCGAACAGACAGAAATAGCAGAACAAGTCTTGTTGATGCAGACAAGAAATGCAACTGCTTTTGAGCTGACCCATAAACAACTTAGAAGCTTGTTTTATAAATGAGCTAGGCTAGACCGGAACCTGTGGTCAAGACAAAGGAGCCTCAGCCCATTATCAAACCACTGAGCTCGCAGCTCTTGATACGCAGTAAATCCTCAGTGGCAATTAGCCCCAGCCTTTCTGCATTTCTCCTGCCCACAAGAACTAACCGCATATCTGTCTCCCCCTCAGTTGCACGTGGTGTATTTTGGGCCCCAGGAACTATTTGTGAAGTGCGGTGATTCTGCGTGGCTGTAATAAACGCGCTGCCACGTTGATGATTTATTGAAGTCCTACCAGCACCCAATTATGTAAATCCGATTATCTGTTGAGGAGGCTTTGCTGAAACAGCTTGTAGTTGTAACACTTACTTTTTTTTTGTTGTTTGGAAATTGGAGAATTTAGTTTAAAGTGACTTTTTAGTCTTAAGCATTAGAGTCCCAGAGCCGAATACAGCCGGCTCGCTGGCATGTGGCTCTGGAAGGTGAGTTTGTATTCTTTAACAATAATACCTTTATCTCTTTCCTGTCACACACAGACTGAGGCTGGTGGGGGGCTGTTGATTCATGCCTTGATGGCGTGGCGCGTCTGAATGAATGCACGTGGGAATAACAGACCCACTGCTGACAACAGACCCCGTCAGCGGTTCTGGGGTGGTTCTTTGGCACAGATATCTTGCTCTGCTGCTGTTACAAGGATTCTGCACTGTTGACAGAGGGTAAGCTTATGTATTGCCACAGGTAAACTTATGCGGGCCTTAAGTCGTGCTGCTGGTTCCCAGTGGTGTCTAGATGTGCTGAGCTGTTTAGTGTGAAGCAAAGCAGTAAAGTCAAAGAGCACAGAGATGGTTTAATTACAAAATGATAGTAATAACAACACGTTTATGGAAAAATGAAAGCACTGCTGTT
>NW_010235163.1:39218-52077 GCF_000690775.1 Eurypyga helias
CCCATTAGGGCTGGGCAGGTGTGGAGCTGAAGAATGGGTTCCTTCATGAGCATCCAGGGGAATAAGGCACCCACACACCTCTGAAAGTGGGTTCTTCACCCCATATCTAACAAAATGGAAGTGTGGGCTTATCTCCCCATTTTTCACCTGCACAGGTGCTAAGCAGATCCCAGCCAAGCTCCTGTATTTGATCCTTTGTGTTCATATCTCATGTAGGATCTTTTGTCCCGACTTTGCTAGAGGCACAATTTGACTGCAGGAGGTGGCATTTGTGCTTGGGATAAACATTTGCACTGCAGGGGTGTGAAGAGGTAGAAAGCCATTCCTGCACCAACTCCTCCTGTCTGAACAGCAGCACCTAGTGCAAGTAACAGCCTGAGCTTTGGGGCAGAGGTGCTTTCCTGGAAGTTGTACATCCCGAACACTTCATGACGTGTGTCAGCCACCCACAGGGTAAAGCAATGGCCCCCAAGCCCTCCCGGAGGCTGTGCTGGCCTATTCCAGGCTGTGAGGCGGGCGAGCAGATAGGAGGGAGCCAGGAGGCAGCCCAGGCCATGTGTACAGATACCCAAGAGGCTCTTTTTGGGAAGGATAGATATAGCCTACACTGGATCAGCTGGATGCTTGGGTTTCAGGAGTTTACGCTCTGAGGAGACAGCCTTGCTGAGATGCAGTCGGGTGTGCACACGAGATAAGGCTTGCAGCCAATTTTACATATGAGTATTTTACTTTATTTGACTTTTCTAAAGCAGAGGGAAGGTGTTAGACATCCTCACTGCTCCTGCTAGCTCTTTCTTAAGAAATCCGTCAGCCGTACTGACAGGAGGGGGCAAGCCAACTTGCAGCACCCCTGCGAGCCCACCGACACGTTTTGGAGGCCCTGGTGAAAGGCACGTTGGTTGGGTGAGTTTGACGCGGTAGGTGAGTCTTGGTGCTGTTCAGGGCTGCACTGAGCTATAATCACTCTTATTACGCTAATGCTGGGAACATGGCTTTCAGCCCTTTCCCACCCCCAGCCCCCGTTTCCCCTTCTGCGTGGATTTACATCCCATTTGAGCAGGGAAAAAAGAAAGGATTTATTGTTTGTAAGCATTAAAGGCAGATGTTTCAGCTGCAAAGGGAAAAAGAAAGGATCAATTAACGTGTAGCACAGGGACAAAGATAACAGCAGAGGAAACCTGAAGTAACTCGGCTTGTTCCAGAATGGCTGAGCACCTACGCCAGCCTCCTCCACGCACCGCCGGGATGTACTCCCCAATCCTGTGTAATTAGAGGTTCTGCTAATGCCTATTCCTTCCTCCCCTCTCTCTCCGGAGCTTGGCAAGAACAGAGGGAGGAGCGGCTCATTTCAGGGTGTCGGGGGACCGAGAGAGATGCATTGGCTGCCAGCAGCCTCATCTCATAAATCTACTCAAGAAAACACCGTTGCTTTGTCTCCCATCTCAGTCCCCGCACAGCCTGCCGCGGGAACGGGATGAGGGCTGACCCTGGGAGACCTGCCAGCCACCCCGGAGCAGCGGACAGCCTGTCCTGCTCCTGCCCACGTCAAAACAGGATTTTCCGTTGATGTGGCTGATAGCAGGAGCTGGACTTGGCTTCTTCATCTCTCCTCCGCTCCCCAACCAGTGATAAATCTTTCAGTCTTGTTGAATCCCGCTCACCTGGTCGTGCCTGCTCCGGGATGAGACCTGCTGCTGTTTCCTGGCTGCTCATCCCTCCCAGGGCCATTTGAACTCGTTTTTGGGACTTGACTTGATAAAGATATTTCGTTTATTTTAAAAGAAAATAACCAACCCAGAGTTTTTATATTAAAAAGGCATATTTTTCATTAATAACAAGTGTCTTATTAAAATATTCAGTCTCTCCCCAAGCCCTTGAATTGTAAACATTTTCCAAATGCATGCTGACATATTTTGTTTACTAGCACCTGTGTTTGCAGTAAATGTTTTCATTAAAATATTTCGCCATAAGTTTCTGAGGAAAAAAGAAAAGTAAAGAAAAAATTAGTCTATTTTTAATCTTTCAGGATGAAAACAGTTTTGAATTGTTGTGTGAAATTAATTTCATGATTTTTAATCAGCTTTAACCAGGTGGAGGAGGGAAGAGAAACAACTAAGGGACATCAGAAAACGGCAACAATACAGTTGTCAGCCTGGCTCAGACCATGACTGTGGCTAGCAATCTAAGACTATGGTTAATGCCAGATGCTTCTAAAGAAGATATAAGCACCTCACAATAAACAGATGTGAGATAATCCATCTCCCCCTCCCTCCCACTTATTCTGTAATACACACTGTTTTTTAAGAGAATTGTGTGAAGTCTCTTCCAAGGGTTTGTAGCACTAACTGCTCTAATTCTGGGCATTCTCCTTGTCCAAGTGAGTGGCCAGTCCCCAGGCAATGCTGTTAAATTCTTATTCTCAGAGGTTTCCTCTGGCAGTGAAACAAACTGCGAAGAAATAGTTCCTTTATCAGTTTTGAATTTGCTACTTCTTAATATCCCATCAAGTGCTTCTTTGTTCTCCCGTCATGAGACATGGAGAGCCAAGCTCCCAGCCCGCCCTCTCCAGACTGTTCGTCATTTCATACAATTTTCCCATATCCTTTTGCATTTGTCCCTGTACTGAACTATTTTCTTCATGTGGGAATTTCTCAGATCCCTTTAATGCAATCTAATTTTGCAGTGTCCTTTCTCAGCGGGGGTAAGCAGTGCTGCACACAGTACTCCAGCCGTTGCATCATTGGTTCAAGTCATGGATCCTGAAGGGTTTATACATTAATGTTTCCTGAAGTCCTTCCACATCCAGCTTCCAGGGCTTTTTGGTTTTTTGTTTGTAACAGTTTTGAATAAAGAACTGAGGTCCTACACTGAATGCTGTATGACTGCTTGCAGGAAGAACGGTTCATCTCTGTGCTGATTATCCTACCAGCACTCTTCCAGGCTGCTGAAGGTTAGAAGTAAATGAAGAATTGAAAGATATGAGGAAGATCAAAGTATGTGGAACAAATTAATGACAGTTTTGAATAAGAAAGAGCTTTAAGAATGCAGCAAATGTCGTGGGGTGTGTGGAGGGACTTGTAACAGAGATAAAGCAGGCCCTTTAATAAACTAGAAAAGGAATAAAATCAATGATGGTTTAGTTACAAATAACACAGCCGAGCTACTGAACTCCTTTTTTCAAACTAGCCCTTCACAGAAAAGCACAAAAAAACCTGGGACAAACAATTAAGAAGCATTGAAGACCTTGTCAATAGAGCTGTTGATAAGGAACAGATAAAACGGATACTTAAATTGAATATAGTGGAATTCCTTTTTACTGATCACTCCTCCTAGTGATCATCTAGCTCTGGATAAAATCTTCCTTTCAGAAGCCAGTTCCCATTTGTGTTGATATGTTTGCTTCTTGCTTAGACTGTTCAGCAAAAAAAAAATAAGGATTAGGCTGGAAAGTTATTTCTCTGATTTTCTTTGACGCTTTCAAAGGTGGAAAAACCTTGTGCTCTTGAGGGTTCATAAATCTCTGCACCATTTTAATGAAATGTTGGCTCAAGTCATTTATAATTTCACTTATCTATCTTGGCATTAAAATGCCCCGCAGAACTCACCTCATTCTCCTAAGATGCAGATTCTGGTTTTATTAGGCTGGAAAGTTATTTCTCTGATTTTCTTTGACGCTTTCAAAGGTGGAAAAACCTTGTGCTCTTGAGGGTTCATAAATCTCTGCACCATTTTAATGAAATGTTGGCTCAAGTCATTTATAATTTCACTTATCTATCTTGGCATTAAAATGCCCCGCAGAACTCACCTCATTCTCCTAAGATGCAGATTCTGGTTTTACACATATGCTTGATTTGGAAAGCTTACAGTTTCCTGGGTCTCAGGTGGTAGGAATTCAGTCTTAATAATCATCACCTATTGAAGTCAATGAGAGGGTTTCCACTGAAGGTAGTGGCAGGTAGTTTAGCCTCTGCAGAATCAGTGTTTAAACTAAATATTTATAGCAGAGTTCACCCTTTATGGGCACAGCAGAACATCTAGGTGAGCAATAGTCTTGTGCCTCAAAGGAGATAAGGTTTATTGACATTGATGAAAAATGAAAAATCACAAGGATGTTATCTGAGAAATTGGGAAAGTTTTTTTGGCTGGATTGTTTACAACTGTTTCACTTCTGATTTTAAAGTGCAAGATGAAAACTAGGTCCCGTAGGTGGTACTGTTCTTAAAAGGAAGAAACAAGAGAGACTGGCAATTGCTTCTGAGTCTGCCCAATTTCTGTTCCTACAGATGGGCAGGGAAACAACTTGAGTCTCACCTCTCCCCTGGCCTCATATATGATTGTAGGCAAATAATGTCCCATCAGATGTTTAGGTGTGCAGAGCAGCGCTTGATTACTCCGTAGGGGGGTCCAAATCAGTGTGAGGTCAGGGGTAAGATCCTTCTGAAAATGAACATGGGAGGAGACAGCATTTATTTAGGTTTCTGCAAGACATGTGAAATGCCCCTCACAAGTAATTCTCCAAAGCATGATGGGTATTGATGGAGATGGAAAATTGCCAGCCAGACAACAAAGGAAGGGTAAGAAATCAGTGTTGCAGTAAGCAAGGTTGAAAACACTGTCCAGCAGAATGCCAAAAAGGATCAATATTAGCACCGTTTTTACTCCACATCAATCTTAATGACGAGGGGGAAGGCATAAATGAGGTGTTAATTCTGCTTGCAGATTATACTCCAGGGGAGTGATGTCAAACAGTGCAGACAATGAAATAACACAAATGTACTGAGGTGGTCAGAAGTACGGGTTAATGAAAAGCTGAAAGTCCCCGTGTTCAGACTGGGTTTCTGTAGTCTGTTTTTCTTTCAGTTTTGCTGGTGTGTATCACTAGAAAAGTGTGTTGAATTGTGCTCTGTAAAATTAACAGGCTTACTACAGACCTCCTGCATAAACCTGTTAATTTCAACATGATCATTAAGTTACTTATCATTAATTTCTGTACTGGGTTTAAATGATTTAAGAACAAAGTAAGTGCACTATATGTAGAGATAAATAATCTAAACCAGAGGAAGAAGACGAGGTTCAAGCTCTGCCTGTTGTATTCCTACTACAGAGTTGTACTCAACTGACAGCAAGCACAGGCAGTGAGCTGTGGGCTTGTTTTGACTGATGAATCATAAGCAAGGATGGAAAAATCCTAAAACAATATTACCCCCTCCCTCCCTCTTCCCTTGTGGTGTATGTAGACCATACCATAATCAGATTTCCCACTATAAAAATATTACTTAAAATTAGTTTTAAATATTTCACTGTTTATTAAGAGCAAGAAAATTCAACAAGAAATAGTGTCTGTGATTTGTAAGCAATATTTATCTACTTTGTTCCTACACAGCATATCTGAGAGATATTTCACAGTCGTCTTTATAATGGTGATGCTAGAGATATAAACTGCATTAATAGAAAAAAATGCATAATAGCAATACAAAAAGGGCTGATTATTAATAAAACACTGTCATATTAACTAACAGTAAAGTAAAGCCTATCTAGTAAGTGCTTGAGAGATAATTCTTCATTCCAAAGTGGTATTTTAGAGTTATACACTAATAAAAAATTGCTTTAAACTTTCTATGCGATTAAAACTGCATAGTTTTTAAAAACTGCTGGTAAAACTTTACATTAAAAGTAAGTACTAAATAATAGTCGAACGTCACTTGAAATCGTATTACAGGCAGATCACATTTCAAAGAAAGGGTGCTTTTTATGTTTTTAAGTGGCAAATGGAATCTGATATTGCAGAGTCTTCCTCGTTGATGAGACAGCTTTTCATCTGTGCGGTGCCAATTTTCAGTGCCAGTGAGGGGCTGGTCTGCGGCCAAACGAAGGCAATGGGGCTTTCCCCTGGCTTTCACAGGGCTGTGATGTGACTTCGAGGCACAGAAAATACGGTGTGGGTGCATTTACATGACCATGAAGTCCATCGCACCCACTGTCACAGGGGAATATAAATCCAAGGAGCTGACCTGGTTGCAAACGGCGTTTTGGGCAAGCTGCCCTCTTTTCTTTACAAGAATCAACCCAGAACACCTTAGTATGATGCAGGGAAGTGTGACAGAAGAAATCCTGGGAAGGGGGAGGGTGTTAACAGGAATGGCTTGTAAGATGGGGGGTTGGGGGGAGAAGAAATGCGAGTTCCCACAGTTCAGAATGTGGATGCCCCAGCTCAGACATTTTAATTAATGCAATGAAGCGCTCGGGTGAAGAGACACTGAATTTGTCTGCGACTTCAGCGCTGTATCTACACAGGTAACCACAGCTGTGCTGTACTGGAAAATTGCAGCTTATAGGTACATTGTCCCTCAGTGAAATAACAGGGAGACAACCCACGCAGGAATCTGGGCAGTGAAAAATGCAAAGCACGTTCTTGTTCTGGTCTGCAACTATAAGTTACAATAACATAAATAATAATAGTAAACAGTAAAGAGAATCATTTGAGAGCCAAAGGGTAGGGACAGTTGAAATAACTATAATAAATCATTCTGGGCTATAACTGGATGAAAAAAACCTGAAGATGATTATTGGCAAACACCTTCCATGGGAGCATTTTTCCTGCATGAAAGAGCTGATGGAGGAAAACTTAGATCTGGTAGTTTATACCACTGAAAGTAGAGGATGTAAAGCTGGAAGGAGTTGCCCTGACATAGCAAGAGGATGACCAGAGGAGTACTGATCCAACATAAAAGAGGAGTCAACTTGCCTTTTTCAAATTCTTATCCATGACTATTTTGTAAGACTATTGCAAAATTTGAAACAATTTACTTCATACCAGCAGTGAAACTGCTGGAGAATTTTCACACAAAACTGCCAGTGCTCCTGCCTGATTTCTGCTTCTCAGAGTTTGCGGGATAAACCCCACCCCCAAAATCAAGAATATCTCCCTCCCTCCATTGAAACCAACCTCCAAAATCCTGCAGCATTTATAGGCTCTGAATCTGACTGATCTTTTGTATTTGTGAAAGTATATAAATTTAAAGGTATTTATTTAATAGTATTGTACCTGGTGACATTCCTGGTTGATAAAGAAACTCAGAAAGTCTGTTCTAGGTTTCAGAAAGGTTTTTATTATAGACAGAGATGACCCACCCTTTGGCCATTTCATGCTAAATGAGACTATTTGAGCATCCACCGTGGGATGTCTGAAAGGTCAGTTGTGAGGCTTTGTTGCAACCAGCACCTGTCTGAAGAAAACAGGGTGGGTCTTGAAACTTTTGTAAATACTGGAAATAACAGACAGTTGGATGGATGCTCTAATCTGAGCTGCAGCTGAGTACTTGACAGCAACCATCCAGCTTGCAGCTGGCCCTGAGCACAGTCACAGCTTCCATGTATTTGCTTGCTAAAGGCTGTGCTGTAAGCACCCGAGCACAGAGGTAGGGTGTTAGTGGGGTTGATTGATAGGCTTCTGCACATCAGGCGTTTATGTGTCCCACATCTGGTCCTCTTTTCTCCCTCTAGAAACATGGTCTTGCTAAGTCACAGGCACCCAGCACTGGGACAAATATTGTCACTGGGGGCTGTAGTGAGGGATGTATCCTATCCTCTGCCCTGAGACATGGAATAAAGCTATTCTCCACAATGGGAAATGAGTAAATTTAAAAAACCTGTCAGCCGTTACCACAATTGCTCCCCTTGGCAGTCCCAGAAAAAAATTTCTTGAGTACAACTTGTTTCGGAAACTTGTGTTTTGCTGCCTCAAGGTACTCACTGTTTCTTAGGCACAGTCCCAGAAGATTCAATAACAATAGACTGAAAGAGATGGAGTTAGGGGAAAAATAAAACAGCTGGGTAGGTAGAAGGATGATGTGAGTGGAGAGAGGAGTCTCTGTTTTGCCTAGTATTCCTTATTCCTTGTTGCTGGAGTTCCAGCAAGCAGGTATTAATAATAAATAAAAAGAATTGTGAAGGTTATCAACACTCACCCCTTCCCTCTTTCAAGTAGATCTCAAGTTCTTTTTATTGATTATACACAAACTTTATCACATACGGACCAGTTCTTTGCTGCCTTTCAAGGAAGACTGTGGCTTGAACAACCCAGGACAGAAACTGCTCATTTTCTCCCACCCTCCACTGTCATTTCTAAGAAATAAAAAGCTTTTGGAGTTCTGGGAAAAGTGGCACCAATAATCCATGGCTTTGTCTTTTCACTTTGCTGGTTGACCACTGAGTTTTTGATATCATTTTAACACAAGAAACATCATGTTGAACAGCATTTTATGATGCTGTTCCTGGAACAAACATGAGCCCATCATCTTTGTGCCTGACTCAGGGACCTGGCCATGAGAGCTCACCTACAGAATGACTGGCCAGCAACCAGATTATGTGCAAATCATTCTTAATGAGAACACAAATGTCATTTGCTTCATATCCTACTGTGTTCTGCGCCACATGCAGGCACTGTCTCTGTCCTCTTGTGTATAATTTTCAATTAGCCAAAATCTCAAATGGAAGGATGTTGAAGATCAAAGCCTAAAGTGGTAGAAAAATGCAATGAGCTATTTTGTTTTGCTCTTTCTTTGGCTTTAATTTCAAGGGGCAAGAGGATGGCATGAAAGCAATTGCCTACTTCATTGGTGATATGTATGCAACATCATGAAAAGTGCCAGACTGATAACTTCTAAGAAAGCCTTTCAGAGTGGTCTGGACTCTTCCCCTCAAGAGGAAGGGCAAGGCAAGTTGAGAGTTTTTTGAATGCTGTGTGGTAAATCAAATCTCATTTCTCAAGTAATGAATTTTGAAAATGAACTTGCTAAATATCCAAGAGGCAAAAAAGACTAAGAATTAATTATTTTATAACCCTGCCAAATGGATACTTAATATGTGGGAGAAGAAATAACAGATAACAGCATCACATGTCCCAAATACTTGCAATTGCTCCTTCTATCAAGTCTTTGGCTTGGCAACTTCTCCCCTACACCCACAACCTCCCATATTTATGTCACCTCACACACTAATGCTGGGAGGAAAAAAGCAACCTTGCACTGCTTTAAGCCAGGTTTCTGGTACCCGCAGAATGGGTGGTGTGTCTCTATTGCAGGCATGAAGCAGTGAATGTGTCACACATTGTAATATTGGGGCAATTGTTGAGATGAAATACTGTAGCCTGCCCTAAATGCCTCACCAACATGGACCTATTGCTTAGCTAACAGAGACCCTGTAGCATCAGGAGGAGAGATGCCAGTGTGACACAACAGCCCTGAAATGTGTTCAGAGAAATCCAATATTACAGAATTTATATCTGCAAAGTTCATCTTGTATTCTTCCCCTTTAGATGCCTTCCTATATTTCAGGCCTGTTGAATCGATGGAACCAAAGGGCAGTTTGTCGTAGCACCCTGTAGGATGATATTAAATTCTTGCTTTATTGCTAATATCAGCAACTTTTTTAGACTGAGACAAGAAGGAAGGACAGAAAGAGAGAAAGGAAGAGTGTGGGAGAGAGATGGAAGCTACAAGATGTATCACTTATATTGCTGAAGTATTAACTAGGGAAAAAAGGCAAGGTCCAGTTCCATAAAGATTAAAACCAAACAATGTCCCTGTTCTCTAGCACTGTAGCAATCCACAGCTAGCGAAAAGCAATGTTAATTATGCTGTGCTAGGAAAGTGTCCTGTGTCACTCACGAAAGCCCTTTGAGCAGGACCTAAGTGATTTCGGAGTCCTGCTTTGCCACTGTCACTCTATCCCCCCACTGACATCTGTTGTCTGGGTCGCACATTGCAGAGCACAGCACGCAGTGCACTGAGTTGTTAACAACATTTTGGGTCCCAATGTGTCTGTGTTTTGCATAGATGCTATTTCTAGGCTTCAGGGGAACTCTGCATACCCTTTACAGCCCCGGTTCCCACAGCATGCTGATAAGAACAGGAGTCATGACCTCACTTTACACATCCAAGTAGTTTCACTGGTAATCAGGAGGATTACTAGTGACGTAAGGGGTGCTCTTGACTACTGTGGAGAGAGGAACCAGGGGTTGTGTTGCCCGCATCACCTTTTCACCCACCATCCTGAGCCCTGCTAAAGAGCTGGCCCAGTACCAGTGAGACGTGGTCCCCAAGCACTTGTGGATTTTCACTTTTCTCTCTGCTCAGGGCTTGAAAGCACTTCCCTGTTGTGAAACTATTGTGAGAGCATGGGTTAAATGTTGGTCAGGAAGCCAGGCACTGCAGAAGCAGAAGTCCTGTCAAAAGCTATGATTTCTCCGTAGCTGTCCGTTGGACCCAGGAGCAGCCCACCACAACCAGCTCCTTTACAGTCCACACTGAAAATGACCTGGTATTGATTTATCCTGCAGAATTATAATCAGAAGCTGTAAGAACAAGCTGGCAATTAACGCCTGAGTTAATTTATCACTGGTGTAAGCAGGAGTGACTCCTAAATCACAGAGTGTCTCCCATTTACATATGTGATGAATTTGGCCCACCAAGCGAGCATGAGTAACTTCTGGGCTGTCTGTGATCTCATTCGTTCATGGCAGCGTGATGGTTATTATGCAGTACGTATCCAATCTCTTTTCATGGCAGTTCCATGGCAATTAGAGCCGTTTCATGTAAAATACTTCCTCGCAGATGATGTCAAGGCACGAGCTGGATGAAATGGACACAATCTTTGCTGGATATGGAACTAATATTACGCATGATGATAAAACCCAAGGCTTTGCTAGGGTTTTTTAATTGCTCTTGGAGTCCTAAGAAATATTTTTTTCCCCTGGTTAGAACGACAATATTTCATTCCCACTGCTTACCCTAAAAAATGGATTTCCTTTTCCTTCTCAGTTGGTGATTTGTTTTGCATTAATGCCTTTCATAACTCATACGTTTCGCCATTAAAAATTAATGCTTGGTGCTGACATAAACAAATGAAATTTGTATTATTAATGTTTTACATAGGTAAGACTTTGTAATAACAGATTCATCATAACAGACTGTTTTAATTAAAAGACTTGCTCATTCTCTAAACTGATTTCAGACATAATTTTGGGCATTGGGAAGAAAGTCTTCTATTACTGCCTGGAGAGGAATGATCAATAAGACCTCACAAACCATTTCTGTAAGTTTGCACCTGAGTTCAGGCAAGCGATGTGCTGTCTAGGTTATATTCAAAGAGAATAGCAGGTGGGAAAGGCACCAGTGATGGCTTTTGGCTTGATGCAGCTTCAGGCCTCTACACCCTTGAAAGTTTCTACATGAGCTCCAGATAGACACTGGGTGCTGTTTTGCTGCGTAGGAGTACATTGAAGGGGAATAAAACCCCTAAGTGGTGGGACTGTGCTAAGGGTTTGGCTTTGGGTCTTTGGGCTCTTTTCCATTTGGCTGGAAAACTGTGTGTCTCTCAGGATAAATCTCACAAGGCTGATCTCCAGCCTGGCCTTTGGGAGTACAGATCTAACTTTGTACAGATGAGGGTAAACTGGCTATCACTGCTCTTAGGGTATAGTACAAAGCTTCTGGTACCATCTGCAGCTCAAAGACATACTCTCCTCTGCTTCACTACAAAATTGGACGTTGGGAAACAGAAGGAGAAGCAACAAGTTCGGTTATAACCTGCCTCAATTTAGTTTCCTCTAACAGAATAGTGCATACATGAAGTTCATGTTAATTATAACATCAAGCAAACTTTTATTTTACAATGTCTTAGTAAAAAATTGCTTCTGGTTCTGAGGGTAATAGCACTGACTGTTCAAGAGAAGAAAACCTTGCTACTTAGCTGTGAGGCTGCAGGTGATGTCTCCATAATATGGCTGTATGATATATTCCTAGGCAAATGAAGCTCTGGTTGAGAATAACTCAGCGTAAACTCCATTACAAAGTAGAGGTAATTGTTCCACAAGACAAGGCTACAGCCCTACAGAATTCACAAAAAAGAAATTCAAACACATTAAAGCATGGAGATGGACAGGTGTGCAAGAGAATGAAAATAGGAGCACACTTCGTAGCAGAACTGGGAGCAGTGGTACAAAGCGTGCTAATGACAGGGAACAGGGTGATGGGAAAACATCAAGGGGGGGAATTTCTAAAGCCCAATGCACTTGCCTTACTCTTCCCCTGTTGAAATCAATGGAAATGTGCAGTTCAGTTTTTCTATACTAGTGAGTTCAAGGGGAGCTGAATTAAGCCAGGGCGCTTTTAAGTCACCCACCCTCCATATCTGTAAAGAACAATTGGAAGAGTGAAGAGCGAAGAATTGAAACCATTGTAAAAAAGCCGGCCCTAGAAAATGGTTCTGGGAAGCCAGGAGTGCTAAAAAGAAAAAGAGAAAGATGATAAGAAGAGACTATCTGTATTGGACATCAGGAGCTTATAAAAGGCTGCGGGATGTAAAATGGCATCACTCTGGAAAGGACACGAAAGTGATGAAGTGAAGAGCAGGGCTGTATGACATGCTCATTAATGGGCAAGATGACTTAGGCTGTTTGGTTACCTAGAAGCCGTTGATAAATCTCTCCTCTCCACCCCCTATGGCTCACACTATGACCATTACAGCCCCACACAGACCAGCGGAGGTGGATCCAGGCGAAAAATGGTATTGCAGAATGGAAAAGGAGGTTTGTGTGTGTCTAATGTGGTGGGAATACAGATGTCTACAGACCAGAGGTGTGTATCTGTCTCTGTGTCTGACTCTGCTGCTGGCACCAAGAAGTTTAAGTGTAGCCCTTTGATATATAAGAGAGCTGTAGAGATTTTGACGTTGCAACGGGCTTTCCGCTAAAGGAAGGTTAAATGGACTTTTTGCACCTTTTACAAGCATGTGTTGCAGCTCTGCAGCTGCGTGTCTAGCATGAGATTGCAGCCATTTCTGCAGTCTTTGTGCTGCT
>NW_010235163.1:52095-58320 GCF_000690775.1 Eurypyga helias
TGCTGAACCTATTTAATTAGACGGAATGGAATTGAATCTGCTAAGCAGTTATTGTCAAGACTGATTTCTGTGCACGGATACATTGTTTGGGAACCCACAGGAGTGCTGTGCTGGACATGGGAACATTGTGCCTTCAGCTGAACCCAAGCCAGCTCCACAAAACAACGCCAAAATAAGACAGAGATTTCAGGCACTAATTTTAAGTCAAAAGTTAAAATAAGAGGGATATTTGCCCAGCTCAGTGATCACGTGAAAGGGAATACGGTCCACTTCTGCCCGAGGCGGATAAGAAAAGCTGGCACTTCGGAGTGCTGAAAACAAGCACCCCAAAGGACACTGCAGTGGGAGGGGACTCGCTGCCCCCCACGAGGAACCCCGGCTGCCCCTGCTAGTGAAGATCTGCTAGAGAGGAATGGGGGCCGAATGGCAAGCTGTGCCGCAGCCGCAGCTTCATTTATTCGATAGGGCTGTGCCAAGGCAGAGCGAATGTTCATTTTCCTAACTTTGCATCAATAATTAATCAAAACTAGTTTTACATAAGCCTGAACATAAAATTATTAGCTCCTGGAGGTTCTTCCAGCAGTTACATCAAGACCTCTGTCAGCAGCTTCAGAATTGATGTGCTTTAAAAGGAGAGGAACATTGATAAATACTCATTTCTTTCCCCTGCTGTTGCTCACTCAATCAGCTCTCACCTTTCAATCTTTTTTCCTCTTGTGTTTGGAGGGGGGAAAAAAGGAAGGAAGAACACAGAATTTCGGTTAGAACAGAGAGGTGAAGAAGGAAACTTTCTTGACAAACACAAGAAAACTGGTTTGCAGAACAGTACAATAAACTGAGCCCTTCTTCAAATCTGGGTGTGTTCCTGGAATTTCAATTAAATTGTAAGTTCTCTGGGGCACAGTCTAGCCTTTTTATTCTCTTTCCTTAAAATGTTTAATGTGACAGGGTGTTGATCCTTGGTTATTTCTCTGAGGTGCTTTTGTGGTAAAAATAATAAAGAGAACATTATATCTGGACTTGGTTACTGGTACAGTGCGAGCTGAAATGGAGGGCTCAGGGGGTGAAAGGACAGACAGCTGGTCCTCAGGAACAGCTTTCATTGCTTAGTCCAGTGTCTTTTCTGGTCTTCACTGGACTTTTTCAGGGTGACCAGCCTCGACGTCTATCCCTCTGCTCTGGATCTGTAATGGGCAGTGCAGAGCAGAAGATGAACACTGTGTGCAATCAATTATTGTCACAAGGAGTTTACCTTTCTCTCTTCCCCCCCCACCCCCCTCTTGCCATGGTTGGTCCCAACCTCCCTAGGTTTGAAGACAACTCTGTGACTAACATTCTCTCCCTGCATGGGACGGTGAACATCTGAACTTTGACAAATATATTAATCTCTGAACACCTCTACTCTCCTGTGGAGAAAATCTGGGGGAAGTTTTAGGAGTTTTCCAGAAAGTTTTGATGGTTCAAGGACAGATTCTTAAGAGGTGAAATTCAGCATTGTTCCCCTAACTTCAGGGAAGGGATAGCGGTTTGCATCATATTTATTGGCCGTTCCACCCCAGAGTCTCTACAGCATCCCGACTTTCTTGTGGCCATGTCCCAGGGTGTAGGGAGTTTGGATCAGTTCACAGCTTTTGCAAGACATCTGCTGAACACATCATGTTCATTAAAAAATTAATTGCTTCCTTTTATTATTTCTGAAAGCAGTAATACATGGACATAGGGTGCGACTGTCAAAGGATACCTGAAGACTTTAGAGGTCAAACTTCTGTTGAAGAGAATAGTAATAAGGCAACCAAGTCCTTTCAAAGATTTCTTCCCACTGGTATATCCTTCAAGATTCACTCCACAGGATGATAATGATTTTAGACTTTGGACTGTTGGAAAACTGTCTCTTCACTGTTCGTACTGTGCAGTCAGTCAGTTAAGGCACTACCTAATACTTCTTGCTCACAGTGAAACAATGGGAGAGGTGAATAATGAATAAAAATATGAATTTTCAGAATTTCAAAAGCAGAAGAAAAGAAAATCTGGAGCTTTACAGGATCCACCTCAAACAGCTGATATTTGTATAGGGACCTGAAAAAAAATGAAAGCCAGCCTTGAAACACAACAAACAAACCCCGGTTTCCTTAAATGTGAATATATATATAGGAAAACAAACAAAGCTGTTGATATGTATATGATGTCTCCTTGATTGCTGGTCTGTTTCCTCACAGTCTTCCAGACAGAACCGCATGCTATTTTTCCTTTTAATTTCCTGAATGTAGTTATTAACTGGAGGGAAAATAAATAAATAATCATTATGACAACATGTAATTTTTTGCAATGAAAACTTCAGATAGTTATTTCACAAGATTAATCTGAATTTTTGCAAGTCTCTTTCTTCAGCTGGATGGGAAACAAGACCTATCACCAGGGTTCCTTTCATTTTCCTCCTTTTCGCTCTTCTAATGACCACATTCCTGTTTTTTTCCTTGCCTGTAGTAGAAAACCTTCTTTACGATAAATCTCTTTTGTTCCTCCTGAGGCTCTCCAGCAGTCTGCCAGAAGCCCAGCAAGGAATAGCTCATTTCTGTCAAGAACTCCATATTAAGCATTAAATGTCTTTTAAAAAGCTGTCCTGATGACAGCAAAGCAGAGGGTCACACTTGTTTGAACAACAATTTACTTCCTTTTCTGGCAGAGTGAGAAGAACTGCTTGGAACTGGGAGCTCAGAGTGGGGAAAAAAAGGCTTTGTGACCCACTTGCCTTGAGATGCTGATACGATACGACTGGGTATTGTGGAAATGAGACTGCCTTATGGGGTAGTTGAAGGGAAATGAGATGCCTTCGTAGCCACATGAGCAGCACCATCACTCAAAGCCGAATGGCTCCTGCCGCTCCTGAAGTACAACGTGTCACTCACTGCAGAGTGGCATAGCAAAGGGCGAGTGACATGGAACAGCTTCAGTCTTCCTCCCTTTCTACCTCTACTGCACGCTTACACTGGTGCCTAACAGGGAGTCCAAACTATCAGCTAAGGAACCTCTAAAGTTCTTTAGCACACTGAGAACTAACTCCTTTCAGAGGGTTCCCTCATACACCGAGCGAGTGAAAGATAGACCCCAGCTGGTGTTGGGTTAGCTGTAAGCATCATTCCCAGCCTTTCCTTCACCTTCTGTTCCAACAGCATTACAAAACCGACACCAAAGATGCTGAAGATGAGAGAGGGACTTGGTCACAGGATGGCATTTTCCGTCTGTCCTTTCTGACACTTTGTTTTTGTCACTATGACTATGACTAAAAACAGGCTGGCTTCAGGCAGCATTTAGCATCTTGACTAAAAGTTCATCCATCTTTTCTGTATTACTGATGGGTGACACCTGTGCGTGATACTAATAAACAAAATATGGCAAAGCTGTCAAGTATTGCAATGTTACTAGTGAGGGTTTGGGGACTGTGAGTAGGCACATGGAGCAATTTCTACTCCACTAATTTTCTTGCCAAAACTGATCAGATGTGATCTGCTGACATGCCTGCGGGTCATTTCACCCCGTAGGTACAGCCTAGCTTCACTTCAGTACTTTGTTAGGAGAAAGAGTGATACCAATGGAGAAGCGGGCTGTCCTGTCAGTTCCTGTCTCTTCCCTAGGTAGAAAGGTAAGGTTGATGGTCTAACAACAGCCTAGTTTCCCAATACCACTAGTTTTAGCCTTCCCCTAGTATTTCTGGTATCATTCAGGCTTCTGAGATTTGTCCATCACTCTTCTGCATTTAACATCACGTTTTCTGCACAGCCGGCAGGTAGGTATTAGCTTCCTCAGGAGTATGACCATTGTGTCCATTCATTTATGGAGAAGATCCTGGGAAATTACCTTAGTCTTGCTAATAGCAATTATAATGAAAATAGAACTACAATAAAAAAGAACATAGTGCCAAATCACACAAGAGAGACCTCACTGCACTGGGAATTGTTGTAAGGCAATGCATTCCCTATCTGTTCCTGAGTGATGGATAACACCAACCCACCAGAGAGCAAGATTATCACTGCTGCCCTTCCTATGTCCTCTATGATGGCAGGAAAGAGTAAGTGGGTATTTACTGCTGGAAGTATCTGCAGGCTCCAGAGCCTACAAGCATTTTGAGTACTGGGAGCATGAGGCAGAGGATGTATCTCTTTCTCACGTCTCCCCTCTTTATCTATGTGTCCCGCCATCGGTATCTCAGATTCTGCAAATGCATCAGAAAAGAAAAATCAATGTAAACTAGACAACAGACTTTCCAGGCTGTAAAGCAGAGATGGCATTAGGTGTCCATTAATCCCATGGCTGTAGTAAGTCCCTGAAGCAATGGAAATGGAAGGAGGGAGAAGGGAGGAGGGGTGGACTGCCAGGGGGCAGAGATCGAGCAAATCCTCTCTTATGGTTGTGGAAGTTTACCTTTACTTTTCTTTATTTTTTTCTTTGCTTCCCAGTTTAAAGAGATCTCATAAAATGAGCTGATGCAATATTTTTTTTTCCCTCTGCTTCCATGCTAAATTCAGAATGCATGAAGTTGTTTCTAATATCAGTAGGTCCAAATAAGATCATTTACATTAAATGAAGCAAAGCTTGTAGCTATCCAGGAAAAAAAAAAACCCAAAACCAAACCCACAACCAAAAAACATACAAAAACCCCCTAGCTTTTAAAGCAATCAGTGACCCCTCAGGTTGATGCCTATATAGAAAGACTAAACTAAAAAGTTCTGTTTCTAATCATAAAAACTCTGACTTAACTTTGGGTTGGATGTATCAGGGTTTAATATGGGTCTTTCTATGCTTCCTCCATGGCGCTGGAGGATGGAATCAGTGGCATCCAGCATGACATGTTCTTTGGAGAGGCTGTCTTTATCTCCAGTGAGCAGGGAATGCCCCTGGAAACCAGACATGAAGACAGTTGTTTCCAGTGATCTAACCTATAACTATATTTTCACTTCATCATCAGCATAACTAAGACACCTTGGCACTTTTTAGTGTTTAATCTCTGTATTCCTTCAGTAATGCAATGATAGACGTGTTGAAGGTGGGAAAACGGATTAATGGATGCTCTGATTAAAGTGAAATCAGAAATGGAGATGATTCCTACTATGAAGCTATATCCACGTTGGAGTTTCTCTTTACAGTACAGTAGCCTTGATGTTCTCATAAACACCACTGGGACCTCCACCAGCCCCACTCTTGCTATCTCCAGTCACGACAGAACGGCACAGTGCATGTGCAGGGTAGAAATGACATCACTGAAGCAGAGTGCTGCCCTGTGCATTTATTACACACACTTTTCTAACATCATTTTCAGGGCAGTGATATTGTCCTGTGGCAATTTAATAAAACAGCAATAAAACCTCTGCCTTGAGGAAGGATATATTCATGGTGAGGTATACTGCAGTGACTTTGCCGTTCAGAAAGGGATGTCTGGAGGCAGGCAGCTTCCCTTGCTTGTGTGTCCTTGAAAGAACAGAACATACAAAGGCTGGTACTTAGCTGTGGCTGCAGAGCAAGTGCAACTGTTCAAGAGTGGCTGTGGTCAAGCAGCTACTAATTACTTCTAGGGGCTAGCATGGAAAATGGGAATGTATTGTTTCTTCAACTGTTCCACTGTTCAGAAGTGCCACGAGAGCACAACCAACTCTGTCATATGGTGAGCCCAGATGTATTTGTTCTTGCAGGAATTTAGCACTAAATCTGCACCAGTGGAGGACATTAGAAGGTGATCTTTGAAATGATCATAACCCCTTCTTCCTGTTCAAGTATAGCATCCAGTGGTGAAATCAGGGCAATAGATGAATATGCATCTTAACTTTTATTTGGTTAAAAGTGGTAGTCTCTGGAACTGCAGTATCCAGGAAGATGCATGGATTTCCTTCCTTTCTTGCTTCCTTGTTTCCTTGCTTGCTTGCTTGCTTCCTTCCCTCCCTCCTTCCTTCCCTCCTTCCCCTCCCTTCCTCCCTCCCTCCCTTCCGGCCTGCCTGCCTCCCTCCCTCCCTCCCTCCCAGTAAGGCTATAGAACACTCAGGATTCAGATGTATGAGGAGCACTGTTTTAGGGGACATGCTGCTCCACACACCAGCTTACACTGCTGTGGGAGAACAATGTGTAAATCCCAGAACATGTTCTGGGGATGAGGGTAACAAAATGTTCATATGGTCAGTGAATATCTGTATCTCCTTTAGGTCTTACCACCTCCACCCCCTCCCTGAAGGTCCTGCT
>NW_010235163.1:58338-65268 GCF_000690775.1 Eurypyga helias
AATAAAAACCTGTCAATGTATTCAGTGTGCTCAGTGTCCCACACTCCTAGGATAGCACAAACGCTTTAGTAAGAATCACATGTGGCCAAGAGCAAAATTGCAGGTTCCCTCTCTGACTCTCCTTCCCTATTCCTGTGAACAGATACAGACCATAGCTCTTCTTCTGAGAGAAGATACCAAAATCCAGCAGCTCTCACCGTGAGGGCAGACAAATCAGTCCTCTTCTATCTCAGGATATACAGGTTCTTTGGAAAATCTTTCCTGAAAATTCTGATGATAATCCTCATTCTAAGCTTCATTTTCCTTACATATCAAACTTCGTATTGGCTCCTGGTGCAGCCCTGCAACCTGCCCCCTTTTTTTTTTTCCCAAGAAAAGAATTATTCTTGTGCTTAATTCTGTGAAATTCTTCAAGAATCTGTACACATCCCCTCCCTCCACCAAAGTGGAAACACACCAAGCCTGCGGTTTTTGGTACTTGTCCATTTTGATATGCTCCAGCCACATCTCAGTTTATAATTTCTAATAATTTCCAGTGTTAGTGAGGCTGAAAAAGCCATTGAGTGTTTTCAGGACTGAAATTGAGCCATCAATTATGAAAATGTTTCTTCTGCTCAGTTTCCCACTGAGCCATTATCTCATAAAAATCACCAGGAAAACACCTCACTCACCAGAGGAGGAAACAGTTAACTAACAGGAGCTGCTCCTGGACTGTCCTGAAAACTAAAGTGCTGGGCTGCATGCGGACACCCAAATTCATAGTGTTTGCTGGCCCCGACAGCGTGCAAAGAAAATTGCAGACTCAAACAGTCTCAGTTGGCATAATTTTCTATGTGAACTTGTCCCCTTTTCTTGAAATACTAGAATTACTTTACAATACAAAAGCTCTTTGCAATAAATGGCTTTTTTTTTTTTTTCATGAATATCCCCTATCATTCCCCTTCTGCTCAGAACACATTAGAGGAAAAAGCTTATTTGCGTGTAAGGCTCAGCCATTAGGTTCCTCTTATTATAGGCCAAGAAAAAAGTAACTAGTGTGAAAAAGAAGAGAAAGGGGAAGCAGGGCAAGGGGGGGTGGGGGTGGGGAGAAAAAGTGCAGTGTAAATTACTGTGTGAATTAAATCTCCAGCTGACTGGAAATGGGGCTGTTTGAAAACTCCTTTTGATTTTTGCAGCGTAAGTTGGGGAGGCTGCCATTCTTCTATTTTATGTTTGCTGATCCTTTGTTGTTCCTTTATGATCTTTTTCACGCTACGATGTGTGATTTAGAGTCATTTCAGGAACACAGAGAACTGCAAAGTGGGCATGCTTAGGAGGGAACAGAAATGACCAGGGTTCAAGGTTGAAGCCAAAGTATGCACATGAGCTTCCTTACTGGGTGTATAAAGACTCACCCCCAGTGTGAGTGAGTACATTCAATTAGGTCTGGGTTATTGAATATTTTCCTGTTACATCGGTATTGAAAGAGTAGGTTGTTTAGAGTCACAAATTCACTGGAGATGAATATGGAATTTTGACCAGCCTAACAGAGCCAGCCAGCAGCAAGACAGAGAAATAAAGTCAGTCATCCCATTTCTCAGTTTTCTGTTTTAAATTTAAAATGAAGAAAAAGAATTGGGTTGAAAGAGGTCATTTTTCAGATGGACTACCTCACTGTAATATTATTTAAGAAGAAAGTTAATGGGGAAGAAGGGAAAAAAATTATTAACAAAAATAAACAGATAGGCAGACAAACACAAGGTGCAGGCACTGCTGATGACATTGGAGATAACTGTTACAAAATGAAGCTACTGGAAATAACTGTTAATGAAAATGAACAAAATAAGAATTATAAAGAATACTGATATCCTACAATGTTACCTTGGAAATCTAGTACCATGAAGTGATTTTACTGACTTGTACCCTGTGTCTTGCCTGCCCTTCCCCTACCATTGCCCCTGGAGACATACTCGGAAAGCAGCTGAGCTCAGTGTGAGGCTGGAGGGATTAGGGTGTGAATTAGGGCTTTGTTGATGTCTCTGCTCCTCTCCCCTTGCCATAGAGAAGCTGGATATCTACTGCCTAAGTGAAAACTTGGAGCTCTCAAGATAATTTTGGGAGAACGGATACCTCAGATTGTCTCCTCAGGCATCTTTCTTACTCTGTCTGTGATAAATAAGATGGACTTTGTGTGTATTTGTCAGCAGGGCTTTATTAAAACTAACTCCAGCTGATACTGTAGTGTCCCTAACACAAGCCATTAACCCTTCTACTGTGTGGAGATGAGTAGTTAAATTCAAGCTGGTGTGAAACACAACTGGTGTTAGCGGCATTGCAGTCGCTTACCCGTAGCTCTGGATTTGATCCAAGGCTCCAGTCTACAAAGCTGTCCCTCTTTAACCACCATAAATTCCTGTCTGAGCTCATTGTACACTGTCTGGGCAAGCTCTCCACTCTCTATAGAGGGATTTCTGCTCTCCTCCATCCCTACACAGCTGCCAGTCCAGGTCACCATTGACTGATGTTGGCTCTCTGTAATGCACTGTTTGGCATTCACCAAATCTTTAAATCTCTTTTCTTTTGCAGATAGAAAATACCAATTATCAGAGACTCCTATGTGAATTCTGCCAAATCACTTACTGTTTGTCACCTTTTGCCTATGTGTGATGGTTTATTGGAAAAGGCTCAGTTTATGTATGCACCAAGATACTGCTTCATTCGTATTCCTTTGGTGGATGCTCTTCTGCTCCCATCTTAATAATCATCTCTTCTTCTTATCTAAGAGGGCTTTATATGGGAAGAATGGGGGGCAGTGAGGGGTGAGGGACAGCAGTGTAAGAAACACAAGGTTATCGGAGCTCCTTTTCTGCAGAGATGTGCATGGAGTTAGCAGAATAATGCTCATCAAATAATTTATTCATCGGATGCTGTGATATTTCAGCCCTTATTTGTACCAGGTGAATAACTTGAAATCACTTTGTGTGACTGGCTAGTTTCATGCTTTGTGAAATTTTCTAAATAAAATATTTGTGGAAACAAGGTGTAATCTTGGGCATTAGTAAGATTTTTTTTTTTTTTAAACCCCAATACTCTAAATGCATTGTGCTATGTTTTCTGCCTTTTTTTTTTTTTTAAATTATTTGTTCTATCCAGTGTCCATCAACCTCTGATACCAGGGTGTGGTGATGCCTGGTGCTCTCAAATATATAGTGAGAGATTTTTCCTGCTCTGAAGCCCTTGAAGTCTTAGGCCTAAAATTTTAAAAGGACCAGACATCCACATCCCACAGAGCGCAGTTCCTAACCTCCTTCGCGTGCTTTTAAAACCCCAGACAGAAAAGACAAAATATGGGAGACAAAAGAAAAACACCGAGAAGGGACTTGTTTTGGGTCAGGGTAAACCCTCCAGGTAGCACAGCCTCTTGGGGGAGGTGTCCACTGCCTTACTTCAAGAGCTTTGAATGAGAATCTCTTTCTTATTGGGTCAGTTTGATTCCTAAATTGAGTCTGACCACCACCTTGCTCCTCTCACGTCTCTCAGGTTACTGCCTGGTGCTGCTCCTTTCCCTTGGCTGTCCTCGCCTCACCCCTGGCCCTTGGCAGCTCGGCATGCCGGCTCGCGCTGATCCATAGGGGCTCACGGTAAATTATTTAAAATTACAGCTTTGTGGCATAATCCTGCATTTATGTCACCTTTGAATCCATCTCGCAGCTAATGCCAGCTAGCGTTGTGGTACCTTTCACACAATCCCATTCTAATGAACAGAATTTAAGAGGAGGAAGATTGAATTAGAAGTGAAAAATAATTACTTCTCTGGACACTTTTGCCGCGCAGATATCCAGCAACTCCCCCTTTCTCAGCTATGCACAATACATTCTTTTTTGTGCTAGTCCTACTCCTGTTCATTAATTGTTCCTTAAACTGAGTCAAAACTCCCAGAAAGATTTGTGCTAATTCACCCTACAGTCAGGAAAAAAAACAACAAAAAACACATTAAGGAGAGCATCCAAGCTGCACATGCGAAGGCAGCAGACAAATGCGCCTCTCCTGCGAGAGCTGGGAGGAAGAGAGGAAGGATCCAGCCTGGAACGCTCTGGCAGCGTTTCGCCGAAGCCTCCGCATGTGAAGTGCAGATGCCAGGACCCAGGCTGCAGTCCTCAGCTGCAGAACTGTTGTCGTGGAAGAGAAGCCTGAAATATTACCAGTTCAAAAGAAAACACATGTGGCGGATGTCATTTAAATGTAATCATGCGGCCAAGACTCTCTGTTCATGCACCCGGCAGCAGCCGTGAGAGTCAGCAGTTTATGAGTGCGTGGAAGCACGTGGAGCGGTGCAAAATGTCTGCAGTTATGACTGCCCTTACGTTACCATCAGGTGTTTCCCAGATATTAAAAGCCATCTGGGCTTTGCTGTCCGGAGCTCACAGGGTAGAGCAAAGAAGGAAGGCAGCATTAAAGGCAGGTAGTAAGACATATTCCCAACTAATCACCCAGATCTTTTGCTGTCTGGAGCTCACAGGGTAGAGCAGACAAAGAAGGAAGGCAGCATTAAAGGCAGGTAGTAAGACATATTCCCAACTAATCACCCAGATCTGCAGAAGACACCATGAATATTCATGCTCTTTTTACTCCTGATGGTCCTCACGTGTGGTTTTTACCTTCACCTCTGCTATTTCTAGATATCATTTTTCTTGGTGATTCCTCTCAGTGAGCAGCATACACTGAATATTTGTCTGTCTATATTCAAATCCAACAGAATAAAGTATAATTGCTGCACTTCAGATGATCTGAGAAATCCTGAATCGCTGTTTCTTTACAATTTCAGACACGTATGAGCTGGTGCATTGTTCGGCTGACTTCCTGCGAAGTTATGGCAGCAAGCTGTCCACCACACTTCTCCTCACACGTGACATTTTAATCTGAATCCTGTCCAGACAACAGAAGTCTGATTTTGCAATATTAATGACAAACAACTGCAGGACCTGAGGTGATTTGCATTGCATCTTTTTTCTGGAATGAAGTGGGATCACCTTTCTTGGGCCGTGAGTCTGTGCAGATTGCCTTTGCAAGAGTTGGAGAAGCGTGCACTGGCATGCTGTCAATCTCATAAACAAAGGTGTTGTCAGGAAGCCTTATTTAGGAGTATTTCAAATTAACCTTGACAGAAGAATTAATAAATAATAAGAGCTGAATGATTTATAAAGAAATCAATTACACTATAAATTTTAAAACAGCATGGTCTCAACTATTGCAGGGTGAGCAATAAAGGGAAACTTCAGGCGGGCTAAAACTTCTCTGGAGGGTTTCTGATGTCCCCTCAGGGTCCCCATGGCTTCTGAAAGTAAGATGAAGGGAGTCACAGACTAGAGAGGGGTGTTAGAAAAAAAACCCCTTGTGTGCCATAGAAGGATTGTGCAATGATCTCCTTGATGCTTTGAATATTGCTTCTCCAGGTGGGATCCCTACAGTAACAGCTCAAACATAAGTAAAGTTATTTCAAAGTTGCAAGAATTTAAGAAGAACAGCCAATATTGCAGCTTCTAAGGCCTGGCTCTAGGATACCTATAACACTGGGGGAAGAGATGAAGAAGACTAAAAGAGAAATGAAAATGTGATTTATTTTGCTTAACTCTGGCTGTCTGCTCTTAGGCTTTTTGGCTCCCTCTCTAGCTGATGGAAAGAGAGAGGAAGGTCCAGAGGCCAAGTCATACCATGTGTCAGAAATCCCTATTTCAGGATGGAGCTAAAGCTGTGGCAAACCTAGCCAAACTTTCAGGAAATGTCTTGTTAGTGCCTGCTCCCAGGTTTTGGCAGGCAAGCCTCTGAGCTGCTGGAGACCTGGGCATCCAAGAAAGGCAGGCCAAGCAAGCCCATCGTCCTTGGATCCTATTTCAAAGTCTGCTTGTCCTGGGGAGATGACCACATCAGAGGCTGCATTTTCATGGAGAATTTTAGCACTTTGATTTTCACTCCAGAGAGAAAACTCCACAGACATTGACCTATTGACAATATCAGCAGAAAGAGAACCACCTCTCTCTACCCAGATCTAAAACCTGTGAGCAGTTTTCAACCACTGAAAGGCTGGGATAAGCTTATAGGGGTGATTGATCAAACAGATATGAGTACTGCTACCAGTTAGCTCATTTACTTTAATATCTGAAGAACACAAAGCCCCCCAGAAAGGCAGGGGAAAAAGCTGTTCAGACACTGGGGTTGTGGACAACCTTATCAGAACTCCATAGTTAGGTGGAAATTGGTTTAAAAATTCAAATGACTGTTCACATAAAATGGCTTGCAGAATTCACCCAACTGTAATAGCAATTCTCTGCAAATGATTATGCAATTACCTCCAGGAGGTCAAAAAGTAATTACCACGTAACCTGCTCTCTTCTGCTGGTTGCCTCTAATAAATAATAGATGCAGGCTCTACTCTGGTTTAGAAGAGAATTTGCCATTTCTTTACCCTGTAATTACATTAGATTATTTACCCAGCATGGTCAGCTGTGACCATGTAGGTCTGCTAACATGATACAGGAAGAATGGATGAGAATGATTTATGTTCTGCATATGCTCCAGGACCTAGGATCACAGGGAGCTTTGATTTCTCATGAACCTGGGACATACCCTTCTCACTGGCCATATCAGCACTCGTGGGTGCTGAGCACTCCCGTGTGTCAGCATCCTCCTAAGGCCTGCTGAAAAACATATGTTAAATTTATGGGGCTTCAGCCAAAGCCCCTGACAGCCAAGCTGTTCAGTAGGTCCTACTAGGGAATCACTGGAGGACATTTTGCTTCACATACTGTAGTTTTGTCAGTACATTAGGCCTCAATAAAGAGATAACATTTCCTTTAGCCTCAGGCTTATGAAGCCTGGAAGACCTGGGTCTCATGAGTTTTCCCATGGGCAAGTAAGCAGGCTATCATCATTTTCATCTTTGTCAGAAAGAGG
>NW_010235163.1:65299-74294 GCF_000690775.1 Eurypyga helias
TTGTTGGCTGAAATTCACACCGAGACAATTTCTTCCCGAGGACCTGGAACAATGGCATTTGCTTTGTTTTGCTGACTCTCACCTTGGAAGATGCAAACCTCGGAATACGCTTCCCTTTTCTGGCTGTCTGTGAAATTGGCTGCTTTGACCTTGCTGAAAATAAAGACACATTACTGGGGAGCACAGAGGTATGTGGGGCCACAGTGTGCTCAGAGCCCGACAAAACCAGAACGAGATGCACAGCTTCTTCCTGGAAAAGTTGAGAAGAAAAGTAGAACAAACAAGGTAGTGTGTGGGAGAAAGGCCAGATTATTGTTTCCAGCTTATGCATGGCAGGTGGGGGCAGCAAGACTGAGCAACTTGACCAAGGTCATGCAGCAAACCTGTGGCAAGGCAGCAGAAGCAGTATCTGTCTCTCCCGAGGGCTGGTCCAAAGTCTACACCAAGAAAACATTTTCCTCTCAAGGGCTCTGCCTGTTAGGAAGCAGCTCAGGATGACTCAGAAAAGTATATTCTCCCCCATAACATATTTCCTCTGTCAGAAGATAAGTATATCTCCCACTCTCTGCTTATTACTGTTGCTGTTTAATAAATTAAGTGTCTAATTACATGGTATAGAAGTGATGTTGTTATACAGATGCAGTGACTGGAAACAAGACCGAGCATTAATGTTCCAACAAAACCCAGCGGCCTCTGCTCCTGATTTCTATTTTATGCTTTGTGGTCCCTGCGTTGGAGTATGTGCCACAAGCTGGTTTCAAATCAGGTTTTACTGTATCCTGTGATTGATGGATACAGTTCCAGCAAGGACTGGAGTCTCGGCAACCTCTCCTCTGCTTTTTCCCACCTGCTTTCCCTCAACCACAAAGCATGACCAGGGCTGATGGAGAAAAATACACCTACAGCTGCTCCTCTTTATCATCTAAAGGTAATGAGAAGTATTATGGAGAGAATACTTTCATGTTTTTATATTAAGAGAACACCAGAAAGCACATGACCAATTTCAGCGTATGCAAGTCTGCTGAATCTCACGGAAGGTCACCTCTCAGAGACCCATGACCTATTCACCTCAAGTATTTTAGGAAGCACTGCAGTGTTGTGGTTCATGGCCTTGGGGTCTACGGCCATTCCCTCCCAGCTCTCCTCCCTGGGCCTCTGGCTCAGAAGTGCCCAAGGAGTTAAGCAGAGCTGGTGGGTGTCATTTCAGACAGATAGGAGTGATTTCTCAGTTGTGGGCAGATGCAGGTCAGGGTGGGTGTACCCTTCATGCACGTGTTACACCTTAATAGCAAGCTGTGAGGGAAAGGCTGGCAGGTTCATTTCCCTCCACTATAAGCAAGCACAATAAGCCATGGCTGTGGATTGCTGAGCTCTATATTATCAATAAAGGGCAATCACACCACTGGGAGTTAATGACAGTTTTGCACATAATAGAAACCTCTGAGCGTAATTACAGAGTCCTTTAATGCTGGTGGGGCCCAATGCACACACACACGTATCTCCCGTTGCCTGGATAGAGCAGGCTGCACTGGAGCTTGGTGCATGGCACAGAGGCAGCCTCACATCTCTGTTTTCCAACCCTTGTCCAGCACCTCGGCTGACATCTGTGAGCCAGAGCTCAGGACTTAGTGTTGATGCAGCTGTCAGAAACAAGGATCTCTTCTGGGGATGGCCAGGAGATTTGTACAGCTCTTTCCTTCTGCATTGCTATGAGACTGCTGCGTGGTCCAGCACACATTGCGCCAGTGCTGACTTTTTGTAGGAAGCAAGGGTTTGACTCATGCTTTGCTGAATGCTAGAGACTGAATGATGAGCAGAGAGGGAGAAGTGTGGGCACAGATCTCAAAGAGCAGCACAAAGTACTGAGCAGGAAACAGAAGAGGAGGAGGCAGGGGGACAGTCAATAATAACCTCTGTAGGCTCTGAAGCCTGGAATTACTTTAAAAAGGCCAGAGATGGGCCATTTCCTCTCATTTCCTTTTCTTTGAACCCCACATCTCTGCATAACCTCCTTCAAAATGTCTGCTATTAGCAACAGTTCCCTCCTTCCTTCCCGAGCAGAGAGATGCATTGAACTAATTAACGTGCAGAGTTTGTGCAATCCCATTTTGGTGGCTTAGCACTGGATGTCCCTCAGTGGTGACGTGGCCTGAATGAGAAAAAGGCCATGGAGGCAGAAAGCAATGATGACACCAATATCTCAAAAGCCAAAAGGCACTGAGCCAGGGGGCCGGGAGGGTGACAAGTGCCTGGGGGGATCGTCATTCCAGAGAGCAGGATCAGAAGGCTGCAGGGAGCAGAGATGCTCTTAACAGCAAGAGGGAAAGAAGGGCAGAAAAGGGGGAAGGGGAGAAAAAATTAAAGAGAGAGAAAGAGGGGACAGCATCCATACTGTGCAGAACTAAAGGGTGCTGTACATTCTGTTTGTTCTTGCAGTTCTTTAACAGAGGAGGCACCAGCTCTTATTTGAGTATTTATATTTCCCCGGAGCAGCACTAACTGTATTTCAATATAAATGTAAGATAGTTAATTGAAATCAGTAATTTCAGCAGTCATTAATAAAAATCTCTAGGAAGGAATATCCCTGCTGCAGTTAATGATCAGCATAAAAAAAGCCCCTCTTTTAAAGTGTAACTGTGAGCTCGGGGTTCATTTTATAGTTGATTAGAGTGAGTTAAACTTTGCCCCTGTCTGTTAGTTGTATATTTAAATATGAGAAGTTAGCAATATTTGAAGTTATCAAAATACCACAGGTGCTCTGGGGTGAATCCAGCCCTCATGGCTGATGCCCAAAAGAGTGATGTGACCCTGAAGAACAGAGACGGTAGAATTACCCAACAGAAGTTAGAATGGACCAAACTCTGCTCTAAGCCTCAGTGTGAAACAGACTTGAGCCTCAATAAAACCAGCAGGATTCCTCTAGATCTGTGGGAAAACTGGCAGAATCTGACCCAGCCCGAGGCTCATCATGACAGCCTGTGAGATGCTATTGCAGATGACAGCTAGCTCTGCTCTGAATTGCAACCCTGAATGTTTAAAATTGCCTATAGGATCGCATTAGTATTGTGAATTCCTCTGGAAAGCTGAGCGTGTAAACCGAAAGGACTCTGCCCCTGTGGGTACTGCATAATCAGAACCTGCACTGTAGTTGGGGCAGTAATTCAAAAGCAGATCAACTGTAATATGAAAATGGAAATCCATATATAGGTCCTGAATTGAATTCTCTCTGTTAGAATAGAATGCCCTATAGGATCGCATTAGTATTGTGAATTCCTCTGGAAAGCTGAGCGTGTAAACCGAAAGGACTCTGCCCCTGTGGGTACTGCATAATCAGAACCTGCACTGTAGTTGGGGCAGTAATTCAAAAGCAGATCAACTGTAATATGAAAATGGAAATCCATATATAGGTCCTGAATTGAATTCTCTCTGTTAGAATAGAATGCCTGAGAGGGGCTTTTTCCTAGAGGGCAAAAGCGTGACATCATCTTAGAAACCCTGGGAGAAGTGTCTCCTGCAAATACATGAAGCAGTGGTGTTGGACTGTGGAGTGGGTTCATAATTTTCTTCTGCTGGAAAAGATCAAGACCCTGATATCATTTGTGATTATCAGAGCTTCTGTTGGTTTGCACCAGGTATAGATTCAGAAAGGGTGCAGTCACAATTGCAGTCCTCTCTCTCAGTGAAGATGCAAGTCCATGACGTATGCAAAGATTCTGGTGAAACTCAAGGGCTGTTTTTACCAGAGTGTGCGAGGAACTGGGTGATCCCCTTCCCTAAAAGGCTCATTCTTCTTTCACTGTGAAGGGAACCTATTGGGAAGGGCAGATGTCATCCTTTGATATGCCACCATGAAACGATCTTCTCCATGTACAAGGCCATCATTAACATTAAAACCCTGCTCCTTTAATTAGAATGAGAAATGTGATTTGGAAAGGCAAACGGCAGAAAGTGTATGCACAGCAATTACCTATGGAATACGCAAGAGGGGAGCCCAGGAATGATGAATGTAGAGACACATGCATCCTAAGTGGATTATCTACTGGGGGAAAATTTACTGCACACTTGAAAATGACACAGATGTAAAACCAGTCTCAGAAGTTCATCCTTGATCATCTCGATCAGTTCGTGGACTGTCAGGCTTCTGGTTGGAAAGACTGCATTTTCTTCCTCCCGGTATTTTGACATACAGGTTTTTGCTTCCCAGCAAAACCTACAACTGTAAGTGTAACTCAGTGGTGAAATAACTTCCAGTACAGGAACAAAGATTTTTCCCTTCTTCCAATTAAAGGAACAAGCCTGTAAGCCTTGTCGTAGGGATCAGTGTGGCAGTGCTGAATACCACGGATCCAATTGCTACGCGCGCTTCACACAGGTGACAGCTGTATAGAGGCACTGTGGAAATGAAAACAAAAATGCTGAGCATAGCGCAATAATGCAATGATGGATCGTTTCCTAAATGTCACACAGCACTTCGGTTTGCATCCTCCCTGAAAGCTCGTATGGGTGCTACTTAGGATTGCTTTAGTCTGAGTTACTGGAGTGCTTATATCCAGTGCTAGCGCAGACTTTGTGGCCAGAAAAGGAACCCCGCAAAAGCGTGGTTTAAACCTAAATTTAAACTCTATGTGCTCTTGAAAACACGAGAGGAGATTATAGCTTCAGGAAACCTAGGATAACATGTCTAAGAATCTGGTTTTCAAAGAAATAACTGAATGTTGAGAAAGCTTTAGTGGTCCTGATAACATTTATGGGGCTGGAGGTGTAAGAGGCTACTGAAACGCTTTCACATTCATGGTTTTTCAGCCCCAACAACCAAAAAGCAGATGCCTGTTGGTCACTGAATCTGTTCACAGCTTTCTGTGCCACAGTAACTCACTGAGGTGGGACTTGGGCACCTGCAGAAGGGGATTGTGGCCATTCTCCTGTCAGGCTCACCAGGAAACCACCACGGTACCCGATGGACACCTGAACCCATGCACAGAGGACAATAGAAACACCTTGTGGTTTTTCCTGAGGTGATGTTTCTAGCTGCAGACAACACTATTCCTGGGATCCCACTGCTTTTCCAGCATCTCCCTTAATTGGTTTGGTAGAAGCCTTTGGAACTATATGCTACTCACTTATATGTGAAGTCATACAGGCTGATGATGCTGAATCTCAATACTTATGACCAGGATATATTATACTATCAGAGCAACTCTGCTAGGAGGCCAGCTGGAGAATGAGGGCTGGCTTGGGAGCTCTCTATCATCAGATATTAGCTTGAGCTCCATAAAATCTCTTCTTAACATGAAGTTCCATTTCTGGAGCACAGCAAATCCATGGACAATTGCTTGTTCCATCATGGAAGTCAAAACATTTTATCCTTTCAAAATCAAATTTTATTTCCTTTAAGTCCCTGTACAGCATCCTGAGCCCATGTCATTTGTTTCCTTCAATGTGACTCTCTCAGTAGGATAAAGTAGAAAGAGAGAAGATGACATATCATTTGAACAGACAATTTTGGTTGCTTTTCCTACTGATTAAGAAAAAAACATTCTCTGCTATTACTGGGGCTCATCAGCAGGGAGACAGTCCAGCAGCTGGTTCCCCAAACACCACAGTTGGAAAATTCTGGCTGAGCCAGCAATATCAGAAGTGCACAGCTCAGCACTGGTTTCCTGTCAAGGAAGAAGAGATCTCCTTCCCTTCCCCCTCTCCATCACCGTTAAGATCAGGTCAATCAGTGCTTTGTAAAATAAACAGTATACACAGTAGAGGCAAACTCTCCTCATATTACTGTCGTCTGTGGGGCTCAGGGGTTTTGCCAGGTAATTGGGAGTCTTTGAGCAAGAGACTGGGTCTTGGACCAGGGGCTGAGTGCTGAGGTCTGGTCTCCAGGAGCCGGGCAGCACAGAGCAGTGACCTTCACTGTGCAGGAGTGGGGGAGAGAAAAAAGAAGGAGAAGATGCAGCTCATAACAAAGAAAAAAAACTAATGAGCTGCACGAACTGGCATAGAGCCAGCCCCGAAAAAATCATTAACATGGTCAGGTTAAGGAGAGCTCTATTAAAGTGTCTATCAAACCCCTTGCTTTCAAATGGATTTATTGGATGAGAAGGAGAAGCTGGGGTCCAGAGTAAATACAATAATAATGGGCCTGGTCTCTCTGTGCCAACAATGCCTAGTTACTGGAAAAGCTCTACGAGATGGAGCGGTTTGCCGGAAAATGGGAGAAATGGAATTTAAAATCAGACCCTGAGAAATGCTGAGTCTCAGATCTTCCAAATCAACCCAGCAGCTATGGAGGCAAGCCTGGACAAGGACAGAAGTGGACTGGTGCTCTGAAAACCTCCTGAGCTCATGGTTTAGGGTGAAGATCCCATCCCTTGGGGAAAACGGAGCTGCTCTGAATTACGCCAGCTACTATAAGATGAGGTGAGGTGATCCAGGGGCTGGGAACCCAAGGAGTTGGGCCACGGGTGGCACAGCTCAGGAGCTGGGCACAAGGTGCAAGGACCAGTGCAGGTTACACTGGAACTTTTGAACAAGTACAGTTTTTGAACAGTTCATTACAACAGCTATCAAAGCCTATTTAAAAGAATATGGTGGCACTTGAAGACCAAAACAAAACTGAATGTGGAAGCAGCCTTGCTCCTCCAGGGTTTGTGCCTAGTAGAACCCAGACCTGACTGTATTCTCCTGCCTGGGTTTGTAAACACCTAAGTCCAGCATGATTCAGTGTTCTGACTCCTTAGGTATACCAGCACTTGGTATAAATAACACAAGGGTCTGGTTTAATCCTGGACTCCCTCTGTTTGCCCAGTCTTGATGGATTCCCTCTGTGTTTGGAGTCAGAGGGCTGCGGTAATCTTTGATGACTGGATGCATGATACACTTCTCCAGGAGCTGAAATTCAGTCTTTTACACTTAGCATCAGAAGTTTTCACAAATGACATGCAGCAAAACCTGCCTCAGAGGGGACCTGAGTGGCCAGCAAACATCAGCTGCCTAATAGGGGTGACTCTTTACTAATATTTATTTTTATATGTATTTTTAATATAGAATCATAGAAGGGTTTAAATTGGAAGGGACCTTAAAGATCATCTAGTTTCAACCCCCCTGCCATGGGTGGGATTGGAACTGTGGACCTGAAGGATGTTTCAAGACAGTTGCATGGATGGAATTGAGGATGGAGGGCTGGGTTGCTGAACATCTTGTCACGCATGAGAACAAATGGGGGCCAGCAGCATGGCTTCACTCACGAAGCAGCAGAAGAGAATTTCAACCATGGGAAGAGGTGTGCACAAAACCCCAGGTGGGGCTCAGCCCACAGCAATGTTCAAATTGGGGTGGGGCTGGAAGCTGGATGCAGCCACATAGCTTTCTGCTTCCCCTTGGTTATTCCCAGGTGGTCTGGAGAAAGGATTATTAGGAGAGAGAGGTAAGTCTCCTGCTGCTCTACTTGCTTCCTTTTCCTTGCAGACACAGGCACAACCCTCCTTATAGATGTGTACACTTTAAGGTACATTTCAGCCTACAGTGACACGGGGACAGCTGACACAGATCAGATCACTCAGCAAACCAGCAGAGCCTGAGAAAAGCCAGGGCTCAGACACCAGGCAGGAAAGTGCTGTTGCAAGCAGCTGGACCCTTGCAGGCAGGAGGGTCTCTTCCACAAAGCATGAGAATCACAGTTTGACCACCAGCTCTCATGATATCCAGCACAGGACAGGGACTTCAGTTAATTAGGTCTGTCCAGTAAGCAGCAGATGCCATGCAGGACATGGGAAAAAACCATTGCCTACAGTGAAGGAAATCCTAGGAATAAACAAGATCCTCATCTGTGCTTGGGCATGAGCCCTGCTCCTCTGCTTGTGTCCGCCCAGCATGGCAGAGCGAAGATACTGTGCGGGGCTGTGATGGCTAGCTGCCATGAATCTTGATGTCAATTTTAATGCCTTATGTACCTGACCACATGGTGCTAAATCAGGAGACAACCTGAAACTTGAGAAATATTTGTGTCTCAAACTTTAAGCACATGAACAAGTCCCAGGATACCTAAAGCTAATTCTACGGATGAGTGTTTTCTACAGGAAGGGTGGATTTAAGCATGTGGTTAAATGTTTTCCTGAATCAGAGCCCTCAGTGGTAAAGAATAAAGAGACATTATTGGAGATGCAGTTTATACCTAACACTTGGCACATTAGGCAGTGCTCATGTGGTTAAAAAACACTTTTTCATTAAAAATTATAATCGGGGAAAAATAAATTAGAGCCAAAATGAAATAGGCTTTTTATTTTTCCCCTTTTACCAGGAGATTAAATATTTCCCAAACACAATTTCTCTAATCCATATCTAATGCATTAGAGGCATTCTGCTATTTTGCTCTAGACAAACAAATTTCCCACCCAGTGTGGGATCACAGCCCTGTTCCAGAGAGAAAAACAAGTCATAATAATAGAGAGGCCACTAAAGGAAAATGTTAAAATAATTAAAATATGAAAGAAGCTGCTGTCTTCCTGGGATTTCAATTTCAGAGGTGCCTGAGGGGAGGGGGTTGGATATCTCACACTGATACACTGTTTGATAAAGTGTGATAAAGACTTAGAAAAATTGGCAGATTAAACTGAAATAAAAGCTGCGGAAGTTTGCATTCAGAAAGCTATTAAAAGCAGTGTGATTGAGCAGCAAGGAGCTTCTCTTTTATGCAAGAATGCACCGGAGTGGGATGTTTGCTGCACTGATGTCAAGGAGATCAAAAGAGTTGTTTTTGTGGGTGGCACTAACTGTTCTTTTTGGCTGCCGGCTTGGAGGCAATGCAAAAGCCTCCAGGATGGTGCCGTGCGGTGATGTGGCCGTACGATGGGACCGAAGCCCCAGGAGAGCTGTATGGTCGTGTCCTAATGTGATCTCTCCATTCCGAAGAGGCTCAAAGCCCAGTTGTGGCACGTGTTCGTTGAAGATGCTGACTTGCACAGCACCGAGATGGCTTACCCAAGTATCTAACTTCTTA
>NW_010235163.1:74308-112298 GCF_000690775.1 Eurypyga helias
TCTTTCCCTCAAAACCTCTTGGAGGTTTCACCTCTATTCAATTGCCTTCAAAACCATGGTCCTTTTTTAAGCTGGCTCAAACTCATCCTGTCAGGGTGCTGCCTAAAACTGGAAGAACAATTTGATAGATGATTCTTCAACTCCCATATTGGTTAACTAGCCATTAGTCTTTCAGTTGGGCAATGTGGCATACCCAGGCAGATGCCCTCATTTCCATGTAAAACCATAGGTTAACTTACAAACCAGGGGGTTAAAGCAAGAAAAAGTGAACGATCTAGTAACTAAATGGAAGTTGTGGCTGCCCAATTGATCTCACCAATCAAATACCTGATAACAAACTAAGTGGCTACTCACAACCAAACAGCCCATGGACCAGCCAGAGACTGAACTATGTTTGCTCTGAGCCTGTTTGTGGAGCAGCCATGAAGAGCAAGGTGTTTGTAGAATTAGAAACAGTGATGACAGGGTCCATTCTCTGGCAAATACCAAAAAGGGTAAAGCATCATTAAAACTGTGACAAACAACTGAAGCAACAGTTGTGCTGACAACAGCACCCACATAGAGACCTGATGCTGTGAGAGCGTCATTTTGCATCCAACTGCCAAGCAGCAACACGCCGGCAGATTTCTCTGCCTGTGCTTGTGATGGCATTGCCTCCAAGGGCAATGGTGGCCTCGTGCAACACCCCAGCAGCAATCTACCCCTGGTAGGGCACATCCCAGCACCAGGGACTGTGGCCAGGCTGGATGGGTGCTGGGAGGAGATGAGTTTGCCCCCAGTAAGGGGCAAACTTTTCTCTAGGAGAAGGTTGGGGTTAGGACTTGGCCACGCTCACTCTCTTCATAAATACTGGAGTCATAAAAATATGATTGGTAGGTTATCTGTAAAAAAAATCAAAGCGAGCACTGATTCAGCAGCAGCACGGGTCACACACACAGGCAGATTTTGAGTTTATAACAAGTCTTGCTACTTTTCGAACTCTCTCCCTCTCTCTGCTCCAGCCCAGACTACTCTCTGTTTTTTCCAGTCGACTCTGTCTGGCAGCTTTATATTGGTGACCTGAGGGTGCAAATTAGATGTTTGAAAATACAGCAGTTAAATCAACAACTCTGAAGTGTAATAGAGGTCAGGATAGTTTGCTTCCAACTCAGTAGCTCAGTTTCTGCCTTGGTTCATGCTATCTGCATTTTGCAAAGTCCCTTGATTTCTGAAGACGATGAAAAAGGAGCCCAATCCTCCTTCCAATCAAATCTACAGGGGTTTTCTCCCTGTTTATTTTTAAGCTTCTAAAAAGAGGCAGTGGTTCCCTTGGTTCATTCTCAGTAATTTTCTGGGACAGACTCCAGTCTGGCCTATGTCCTTTGTCCTGAAGCTCTTCTCCTAAATCTATTTGTCACTGTGACTGGGCAAAAGAACACATTTTCCCCTGAATTTTAGTCTGTCCTGCTGCCAGTCAGTCAGAGTTTCTGGTCCGATTACATCTTGTCTGTCCTTAATGGGCTCGTTAACATTTGGATACGCTGGCGTGTTCTGCTGACAAAACACCCCCATAGCGCTAAATAAACACCACGAATCAGGAGAACCATAACCAAGAGCTGCAGAATGGGGCTTCAGGGGAAATATTTCATGATAATATCTGAGCCTTGTAATTGAAGGCTGACTAGTGTGGGGGAAGGAGCGATTCAGCTCCACTATCATACACTCGAGACTTGATTCATTTGTCTTGATTAGCAAAAGTTTAACTATCGCATGCCTTTAATTAACAGCTTTCTCAGAAGACTCATTGGCGTGAACAACCAGGGCCAGACAGAAATGAAGGCTGGACTGTGGGGAGGCAGCTCTGTGTGGTCTGTTTGGAGGAAATCTTGGGCGACTGTCACTCAGGTCGGCAGTGGAGGGAATGAGAACAGGCTTTAGGCTGAATATTGCCTTGCAGCACTGATGTCCACGTAGCAGAGGAATAGTGCTGTAAAACAGGCATCTGCTCTGTCTTGGGGAAAAGGGATGTGAGCACTATTAGAGAGGCTCTGGAAGACAGAGGTTATCCTTGCAATACCAAAGCATGCCAACGTAGCGGTGCCAGCCAGCATCACATTGATGCAGGTGGTTGCAATATAAAACCGAGACCTTTGGTTTCAGTCCCTTAATTTTTTTATTATATATTTAAATTGCCTGCTGCTTTTGGGGTGAGAATAGTGAAATCTTCTACCTACAAGATGCCACAAGCCTCCACAAGCAGATGTGGACTCAAATAACCCAAAGAAAATAGAAGCTGTGAGCATCATTTGTCAAGTGATTCCGACAGGTACTTTTCAAGAGGTGGACTTTGAAAAAGAGGAGTCTTGGGGTGGGGAATGATTTGCTCTCAATCCTTTCCCAGTCACTTTGTGCAGGAGGAGGGTTGTATACAGATACTGCTTAATACTGGTTCTGCTCCACAGCACTGGTGTTGACAAATGGTGCAGAGGCACATCAGATAGCACCAACACTCTAACCAGAAATTAAAGCTCATCGGAGAGGGCTGATGCAGTGTTTTGGGTGTGCAGAGCTGAGTTGGAGGTCAGGGAAATTCCATAAGAGGACTTAGGGAAAGTTATCAATGACTTCGTGTTGTTTTTGTCTGTGGCCTTTGGTTTCAAAGAGGTTTCTGTTGAGAGGTTATGGAGCACCCCAACCCTCACTGGAAGCTATGTTCTCTCTTTTGTCAGAGAGCTACAATTTTAAACCCACAGGAGTTGTTCCATCTGAAATCATTGGCCCTCATGTAAACAAGGCCATTAAATAGATAAAAAGCCAAATTATGCTAGTGGGCATGCACTTCATTCTGTCTCAGAAAGCTACACCCTGTGATGGAGTTGATCCCACATGCACCTTAGAAAGGTTTGGGCTATTAGAGAGAGTAAACGAGTCCTGACTTTACCATTCCTATCCCCTGTTCCTTTTCTTTACTTTCTTCTTTCTTATATTCCACCTTCACTTTTCAACTTTCCCTAATTTGTCGTCTTCCAGTCTGTGTATCCTAGAGGCAGAATACATTTTTTGCAGGCAGGATCCCTGGGCTTCTAAATCTTGTTATTTTACTTCAGATTCTTTCTGATCACCTCCAGGCTGTGTGCACACACACATATGCATTTGTATGTGTCTCTGATAATATCTTCCCTTTTCTTTCCCAAGCTCTTTTCATACATTCTTTTGAGTTTGCTAGTCCTATTTCCATCAATCTCGAGAGGAAACACATGCTTTATTCCCCCTTTTCCTCTCTTTCCACCAATCCAGAATAATAAACAGCTCAGATTTCCTATCTCTCTGGTTACTTTTCTAGGAGATTTTTGCCTACTAGAAGAGCTATATTTTCTGTTTTTTCCTCCACTTTCCTTTCAAAGGAATCATCCTTCTCCTCCCTTGATCCTTGTCTTCTCCTCCAGTGTTTTATTCAGGCTATGGATGATTGTCTCCGTACACTCCTTTTATGCTATGAAATGAATTGCTAATGCAACCCCTGCCGGGAGAAGCATAGTCTGATCTTGTCCTAAATAGGCCCCTGTTTGCAGGGGATGATGTATAAATGTATAGACTGCATCATTATATATTCACTTAGTGGAACACAGGCCTCGAAAGAGGCCTCTGCTTATTCCATAAATGAATTCCTGGGGAGAGGAGATGCATCCAGCCTGAAGGTACCTTGAAGTCCATTCCCACTTCTCCCAGCATGGCTGCTCAGCAAAGCCCTGCATAAACCAAATGCATATTCATCGTGACAGGATCTGAAAAGGTGAAAAGGTCCGTCACCTCTGCACGGCCATGTCACCCACAGGGGCACGACGTTCATGCCAGATCTGTGACCCCCCTGCCCAGGTGCCTTCCTATGAGCTGGCTGGCAGGTGGGAAGCCAGTGCTCAGGGCAATTCCAGGCACCATCACCTTTTGCATTACTCTGGGCTGGGGCTAGCACGTAGGTCTGGTGAGGGGGCAGGGGTAGATTTAAGGCTCTGAAACCTGCAGATTGGACTCCTGCTAAACGGCTGAACTGCTGGGGGGTGTGTGTGGGCAGTACTGATCCTGCTTCTTGCAGCAAAATGAACTAGCAGGGCTTGAATGGGATGAAATCCAAAAACTTCTGTTAAACACAATTGTAAGATTCCCTCTGAGCTGCTTATGGTTTTATATAAACTCCGAGAATAAAAGAGGCTGAATAGGATACAGGAGACATTCTTTCAGCCTCAAGGTCTACCACAGTCATCCTGCCTGGTTGTGATCCAGACCCACAGCCCCCTGCCCCACAGCCAGGTTAGCAGTGGAGACACCACAGTGTCTGTGGGATGCTCCATGGACTAGACAGTTTCCATCCAGATCCTACTATGGTGTTGGCTTGGATTGTATTTTCTGACACAAAGAAAAAAAATCCAAACCAACTAGGTTTTCCTTGTTTGATTTTATTGTTTCCTTCTGGGCCAGGCTCTGGGCTTTTCTCAGAAAAACCCTAATCTGTCCTATTAAATCAAGTCACCCTAAGGCAATGCATAGCACAGCCTCTGAGTGTAGTTTGTTGTTCTGCTACTATCAGGTCTTATTCATCAGCCTGGCTCAGTTTCACCTGAGTTCACTCTTCTCTGAGCTAAACCCCAGTCCTGTGAATAATCTGTCTTCCTCCTCCTCAGTATAGCCTAGGCATAGAATTACTTGAAGCTGCTGTAATGTGCTGCTTCTGTTTGCAGTAAAACCACTTGCTAATGGACAAGGTTCATGCTATTTCCATTTATGCTAGTCAGACTCCTGGGGCATACAACCCTTTTTTTTAAAAAAAAAAAAAAAAAAAGCTGCATATTTTAAAGTGTAAACAAACCCTGGTGTTTTATTAAATAAATGTGACAATTGCCATAATGTTTTGCAGATTACAGGAGAAGGAACTTACAGGAAACATTTCCAGAACCTCAGCACTGTGTATTTTGCTGATGCTTAAATAAACTCTTCTTTGTTACTACTGTTCTTTCTGTGGTGCTGTTTGATGCTACATGAAAACCTCAAATGCCTAGAAAATCCCTCTGCTAGACAGGGATGTTCCTTTCTGCCTTCTAGTCTACCCAGAAACCTCTCAATTCCCTCAGTGTCTTTGCACTTGTAGAGAGATCCAGTCTTTGCAACTCTTAGCCTACGCATCAGCAACTCCCTGAACTCATATTAACAACCTGAAGGAAGAGTGGCACAACTGGGACCTTCTACTTGCATCCTTCCCATGCTGCTGCCATCACCCAGGCACAGCCCAGTTTGACTCAGCCAGTGTGGCCACAGCGTGTTCATTCCTGGCACATGGATAACAATCCTGATCCCCCCAAGTCCCCTGGCTCTCTTCATTATTGCAAGAGCAGGAAAATGTTCACCAGCTGGGAGGCATCTAACCACCAGGTTTAATGTGAAATCAAATAAAGGCTCTCTCACCTCCTTAAAGCCATACATAAAGCAGAAAGTCAACTAGACTGAAGTTATAAGACCAGCTTTTCTGCAGAGAAAGCAATCCCCTTCCCAGCCAGTCCCTGGAGCTCATCCCACCCCTGCTTGCAATGCTAAATGCAAACCTTGGCCACCTGAAGCACATCCCTTTTACAGCGTCTCACCTCTCCAGCTGCTTTCACTCAGCTGCAGCCCTGCTAGCAATAAGGGCAATTTCTCCTGGTTGGTGGAAAGGGGCTAACCATTTCTCTGCTAGTCCTGAGAGGAACTCACAGCTACCAGTCTAGAAGGTGGGTGGTCTCTCCTGCCTGAGTCTCAAGGCTCAGGTTTTCCACAGTGACTGTGGCTTTAAATTGCCTGCAGTGAGTAATTCTCTCTGAGCTCCTTCCTTTAAATATCCATTCCCCATATGCAAGTACTGTAAAGGGAAGAAGAAAGTACCCTTACTTTAATCCCAGGGTCATTTCTGCTGCTTTAAAGGCATTTCTGCTTTCTGGCTGGACTCACAAAAAGCATAATTAAGCCCTTCAGCAGAACACAAAACCGTATGGAAGCTAAAGCCTCCTGCAGGTCAGGGTCTCCTGTTTTCTACCAAGACTGAGGCCAGAGCAGGCACACAGCAGGGCTGCTGGCACTGCTGGTGGTGTGGGGAGAGCCAGGTGTGTTGTGTAGGAGCCCTGTGGAGATGGGATGTGACAGCTCTAAACCTGCCTTGCACAGCCTGTCAGTCTGGCTGATGCGGGTACACCCGATGATGGCTGAGAGCTAAACTCCCTGCAGAAGCTTGGTGAGTGCATACGGGAGGGAGGGAGGGGGAATGTGATTGGGGCAGACCCCAAATTCTCCAGCAATGGCTTCTGAAACATCAAGTATGTGGAGGCAAGAGCTCAGCTTAAGCAGCATCTGCCTGCAGCTCTTCTGCCACAGACACACTGCTGCCAGTCCTGAGTCACATCTTTCTTTTTTTAAGCACTCTTAAATACTAAATTTAGCCATGAATAATAATTAAAAAAAATCATTACATTTGCAACTGGATCTTAGCATGAAGCAAATCATTTGTATAGACACCATAACTCCAAAGACGGTGATGGAGAGCAGAAGGAAGAAGAGGTGGCATGCAGAGTAACTGCAGGAACATGGGGACTGCAAGTCACTTTTGCTGTCATGAATAGCTGTTTTACACCCAGTATTCGGTGTGAAGAAACAACACTGACTGCAGGTTGCATACCTGCTGCAGGCAATGCCTTCTGGGGACTGTTATAGCCCATGTCTACAGTATTATATTTCCTTGGCATCTTCTGTGCTGCCTTAGCTCATGGAGAAACCCAGCTGGGTCTTCAAGAGCAGGCCTAGAAAGGCTTTGCCTTCTCACTGCAGCTGTGACTAGTTTCAGCCACTTGGCTCTACGTCCTCAACCCTGAGCTCAGGAGCACAGACTGTAGGTGAGAGGAATCTACAGAGGCCAGGAGGGCATTGCTGGCAGCTGCTGCCTGGCCTTCTTAAACCTGTGCACTCAGGAGTGAGAAAGTCAGCCTGAGAAGCGTAGGTGCTTAACGCAGTTTCATACCTGCTTGTCCCAGTGTTGGACAGGCTCATTGCTCTTGTCGAACTGAACACCTTTGTTCACACGTCAGGTACCATCTTGCATGGCATTATGGTCCTGAAGGTTTCAGTGCTGGTTACAAAGAAGTCTCTAATCATCTGACCTCTCCATGCTGATAAATGAAAATGGTACTAGAGAAGGGAAGGGATAATATATCCCAGTTAGGAGTCACCTTCCATTTGGTGGCTTGCTGAACTCCATGCTCATTTCTGCCTCCACTGTCTCATGACCTTTTACTTGCCAGTCTCATTTGGGAGCTGGCAGGTGTGGATGGTTTGCCTGGGAGGAGGTGGAGGGACCAGTATAATCAGTATGTAAGCTGGGGTGTATATTTGCCTGTGGAGAAAGCGCTAAACATTTAGGAATATTATGGTTGTCCCTTTGGTGTGCATCACAGCAGCTCAGAGATGAACCAGACTGGAATTCAGAACCAAAGACCTGGCTCCAGCTGTGGGGCTGAGCATGCTCCTTCCCTGGCACTGGTGAGAAAAAGTGCCCTTTCTCAGGTACCATCAGGAATGCAACCATATTAAGGTAGGTTTGGATATTGTGGTGTCACCTGGTTGGCCCCATGGTCCACACCATGTAAAGCTCTCCTGTGGAGGGCACTGGTGTACTTTCCCTAACGAGCTCACGCCCTCATACACACAGAAACTCTGGCTCTCTGGTGCTCACTCATCTCCTGGAGAGATGCAGAAATTGTGTGCAAAACCCCAATGAGTTTAAAGGCAGCAAGCAGGTGAGAAACATGGCATAAAAGGCACCACTTTTTTGCCTTACAGTCTTTTTCCAATTGTGTTTTCCCCTGTACTTGGTGTCAGAGTCCCTTTCAACCTTCACACCATATTGGTATGGATTACATGCCTCTATTAGTTATGTACCTTAATTCCCACTTTGGGACCTGCTTACACTGTCTTGCAGCTTGCTCCATCTTACTCATCATTTCCAAATTAGCTGAACTTGATTGAGTCAGATCAAACTGCAGCCCTTGTGCACCAAAGCAAAGAAAAATTAGTTGCTGCACTCCCTCCTCTGCAAAGCCATGCTTTAAAGAGCACGGCTCTGTGCGTCTGAACAGAGCAGAGGCCACGTCTCTCCTGATGCTTATTTCAGAGTTTAATAGGGAAAAAAGTTCACAAAGCTGAAAGGCTGTGAGTGGTTCAGATTCACTTATTGTGTCGAGCCTTCCCTACCTTGCCCTGTGTCTAGACAACACCTTAATAAAAGCAGCAGTGACTGGCAAGGGAGGGCACATTTTGGTATTCTGTTGCTAGAGGAAAACCAAACTAATGGTGTTAGTGAGGGTTCACATGGGTGTAAACAGAATTAAGCACCGGACCCACGAGCGTGTGTGCATTTGCTGCATGTTGAATGCAAATGAGTGAAAAAGAGTTGTACATAGACAGGGCTCAAAATTGTTGAGCTAAAAAGACAAATTGAGCTGAGCTGCATATTCACTTTGCCCCTGGATGCCAAGAAAGCTCGTTTGAAGATCTGCAGACATAAGCCTCTTTTTTTCTTTCTCTTTTCCCAGAGAGTTGGAGTATGCTGTATAGTGCTTCCTCTTTTTTACAGTGCTCCTATTTTTGTTTCTCTTCTGATTTCTTGTTTTGTGTTTCATGCTTCTGAATTGCTGCACTCATTCCCTTTTTGTATCTTGTAGCAATTGTCGAGGAAAAAAAAAAGCCCTCAAAACATTTTGCAAACTAACTTCGCTCACCATCGAAGACACAGACGCCTACCCTGACGGAAACTCAGGCTTGTTTGCTTTATTTAAACCTACTCCCTTGCACACATGATACAGCTTCACAGATGCCTAGAGTCTATTTACCTCCTGACTTGTTTATCCTGAAATGGCCAATGGAAACTGCTCACATTTTTGTCTTGATAAGAATCCAATCATGGAAATTGATTGAACTTCTTCTTTGAGCTTTTCTCTTGCATTTACACTTTTCAACCAGCTTGAATTGTTTAATCTGCAGTTAATTTAGAGACATACAGCCATGGCTCTGATATATCAGGAGATCAAGATAAATGGCTAGAGTGTTTTTATGAGCAAAAATCTCTCTAGATTCCAGTACATAAATCATTTGTTGTGAAATCGGTCATTGTCTTTAGGCAATGTCATAGTGAAAAATTCAATCTATTCATGAACAGAAAGTCAAGGGATTAGGAACGGTTTGAAGGGAAGGACTCCACATTTAAAAAAAAAAAAAAAAAAAAGGAAGATTTATCTCTTAATACTCCCCAAACATAGCTTCCCTGCCCTTGTTTTGCAGTGTGGACTCTTGAATTCAATTTCACACTCTTTGTCCGCAAAGCCTAGTGAATAGGAAGCCATGAAGATGTCCCCAGGGGAAGAGGAGTGTCTTTGTATTAATTTCAGGAATATTTGTTCTATCCTTATTTCCTCATGCAATAGAGGAAAACTGTAAAGAGGGCTACTGATGATTTCTTACTGAGGGCCAGATCGTGATCCCTGTGCTTGCAGTGAGAAGTTATTTACTACAGGCTGGGCTCTTTCTGCAGAGCTTGGGCAAGAACTGGGTAAAGTGCAGGTCCCAGAAGAGACTCTGAAACTGTAGTATACAAGAGCTTCCCCAGTTTTTAACCTTTTCCTGCAACACCTGAAGTGTCTCTACTTGATTTACAGACTCCCATGCTTCCACCTTGACCATTTTGGTGAGGCTTTGAGCAACCTGGTCTAGTAGAAGCTGTCCTTGCCCATGGCAGGGGGGTTGGAACAAGATAATCTTTAAGGTCCCTTCCAACCCAAACCGTTCTATGATTTTGTGAAGGTGATGGACCGTTGTCAGTATATGGCAGGACTGTTTGCTGGAGGACAACAGGAAAATTGGGTGTTACATATTCTCCACTGCAAGAGATGTAAACAGCACAGTATAAGTATGTGTGTGAATGAAACATAATAGGCAAAAAAAAATCCCCCAAGAAGAAAGTTAAGGATAGAGATGGAGCCACCCAGGACTTCCAGGTCTGAGTGACATACAGAAATTTGCATCTAAATCCAAATTTCCCAACTGTGCATTCTTAATAATCAATCACAATTGCAGAAGGCATGTATGTTAAGGTTGGGGATACCCAGATTGGAACTAGGTCTCTGGACCTGGGACTTGTTAGGAAAACGATAGGCATAAAGACCTAACACCAACATCTTTCCCTGTTTCAGAAAACATTGCACGAGACAGACGCTCTGTGATTTACCTCTTATATTGTTCCCACCAAACGCTTTTCCAAGACATGGCAAGGGCTCACTGCCTTCTAGAGCAAAAAGGTGAGGGAGTGCCCATATACGATCAAGGCCATACTTATGAAGATTTTTGTATATATTTAGGTGGCCTAAATTCCACTTAAGCCTTTATGCTTTTCTTATTGGCTGGTTCTAGGCCTTCACATATTCCTAGTCAATAGGGAAACATTAGGCTTAGGGACTTAGAGATTTAGGTAGAATTTAGGCCATCTGAACACGTCCCTTTGAGCCTTTGTGCTAATTCTAGAGGCTCCGTTTTCTCTCTCTGTCCTTTACTCAGATGGATTAATGGAGCTATTCCTCATCTCCCCTTGCCTTTCCCCCCCTCCTTTCCCACTCCTCCATCCTTGGCTTGTATATCACAGTCTGGAATTGTCTGCGGACATGGCAAAAGAGTGTTTGTTATTTATCAGCCCAAATCCATGGTCTCATGAAAAGGAATATTTATTCATTCTGTGTAATTCAGCCCCTGGAGTCCTTCAAACATTAAAGTTTTAATACTTCTCACCTGGAACAGCTGAGCTAGCCAAGAGAGATGAAGCTTTGATGGGAATACTTGATACAAATTTCTAGCCAAGCAAAGCAGTAATGTTCCTGTACACAGGATGAAAATCCCAACTTAAAGGAGCATACATGAAATTGTGAATCATTTAAGAGTCCTGATGAAAAAAAAATAACTCTAGTATTTGCTAGGAAGGTTTTTCCTAGCTGTGAAAAACACATCCAAGATCCCCACAAAAAGGCACCTACTCTTTTATCTTTGCCATACATGACCATCACCAAGGTGACTTCCCTTACCACAAAGTGGTTCCATACACCCAGATACAGGCGTTTACTTTGGGAAGCAGAAGCAAAGCCTCCTTTGCTACTGTGGGCAATGTCAAATGCAACAGAGAGCCTCAAGCCACCTCATTTCAGTCTAACCTAAGGCAACAATCAATGTGACTGCTCTGCGCTCCAGCTGCTTCCCAACTTTAATCCATTTAATTTGGCAAAGTGATGCTAATGAGATTTCGTTGACAGGAAGGCCTACATAGAGGACTCTGGGTCTTCATAGTGGATGCTGAGGCAGGTGCCTAAGCTCCTTGGGAAATGCAAGTCTAACAAATTGCTTCAAAATATTCCACAAGTTGCCAGCTTCCAGAGGAGGCTTTTGCAAATGTGTTTATTATGCAGGTATGTGGTTATTAAACTGGGATTTTATGGCTACTTCAGCAGATACAAAGTGCAACAATCTTCCATCTCTAATAAGTAATAAACGTGTCTCTTGGCATTGCTTTGCCCTGTCACCTATGAACCAAGTTTATTCCAGTTTTGAAGACCTGGAAAACTGAACAGTTGACAAAAATTTATTCATGGTTTAAATAAGTGAATAACCCTTCATGCCTGAACCTGTTCTCTGAACTCAACCCAAAGCTAAAGGAGCAGAGACTATTGAGACTGGGCTATACAAGGTGGTCCTCACAGGATGCAAATGATATCTGAGAGCAATGAGTACAGCTGTCCTGAAATTATTTTGAGAATCTCACCAAAACATGTCTAACTAACCAAGAATCAAAGTATGAAGGCTGAAAAATACAGGGCTGGAAGAAATGTAAGAGAAATTAATCCTTTTATTTCCATTTGGTGGAGGCAGCTTCAAGCATATTATGTGTAGATTATGTGTATTATGCATTGTAGATGTTTGTTTATCCGGTGCTCAAAAACCTTCTTGACCTCTTTATGTACTTGCTTGATTACTTCACTGTCTTCAAAATTGTAACTTTTTCCTCACATCTGAAATTAATTTGATTTGTTATTTTTCTTCCCCAGCATGTAAAATTGAACAACATCTTCTTTCTAATGACCTCATATATTGAAAGACTGCTATCATGTTCCCAATTTAGTCTTCTCAGTCTTGGACTGAACAAACCCGATTCTTTCAGTCTTTCTTAAATCACATTTTCAAAACATCTAATCATTCTTGTTGTTCTCTTCTGGACTCATTCCAGTTTGTCTACATCTTTCTTGTGGGTTGGAGCCCAGAAGTGTGCACAATATTCCAGCTGAGATCTGACCAGCAGCAAATAGAGCGGAATAATTACCTCCTGTGCCTTTCATATGACACTCTTGTTAATACTATTCCAAAATGAGATCTGGCTCTTTTTCTTTTTTCCACAAGGACGTCATATTGTTGACTTGCACTGAGTTTGTGATGCACACAAAATCCCAGATGGCTTCCAACATCACTGCCACATACCTAGTTCTTCCCCGTGATGTGGGAGACAACCTGCAGCCCTTGGACAGAAATCCCTGATTCCTCCCAACTCCACAAAAGGTAGCTTTGCAGCCAGGATACAGTTACACAGACCATGAAGTGTGAACTACTGCTTTTACTTGTCTCCATTTACAATATGCATCCTAAAACTGTTGTCTCTTCCTATTAGCTTAAACAGCGCTGACAGCTCAATTCTCCTTGGAGGATCCTCTGGTCCCTCTCTCCTCACCAACCTGTGCCATGCTCCTTCTAAGAAAGATAGTAGAGCAGGGAGAAAAGGTACATGAATTTCAGTACTAATAGAGCATTTCCTTGCCAGGTTCTCTTTGATCCTGAGAGTGACACAGAGTATCTTTCCCAAGGCCACATTCTGAAACATTTTTAACAAGGAAGCAGCAAGTTCTGAATATAGTGACATTAGACCTTGTCTGACAAAAACATCAATATCAGTGCATAATTAATGTGAGGAGCCACGGTAACGTGGACTGAATAGGGATAGAGTACTTTCAAAAATCAATTTGCTACCTGAATTACAAACATTACCGATTAAACCTGACAAGGCAAAACTCAAACAGGGGAAAAAAAAAAGAAATTAAAAAGCCAACAAGTGAAACATGATGTCGAGCCAAAGACCCCAGTCTCCTCTTCTCTTCTTTTTTCTGATCTGGCAAGGTCCAAGTGCTGGGGTGGGCTCCTCATGGGTCTTCTCTCCACCCTTCCTCCAGCTTGACAGAAACCCTATGAACAGCAGTCAGACCCTCTGTACACCCCTGGTTGCTCATGTGTAGGATCCCAGCTATGCCCAATGTGTTGAAGACTCCTGTCGGCATTCAGCACACGGTTTATCCCTCCAGACCACTTCCAACGCTGGATAATGACAGCCTGTAGCCAGATCCATTTTACATGGAATACTGTCTCTGCGGTGCTTTTCCCTTCATTGCAGCTCCCAAGGGATGATCCAGTTCATGGTTAGGGGTCATTGGGCTACTGAAAGTCATCCCATCATTATCTTTTTCTATCAATCACTGCTTTAATATATGATCCTGACCCTAAGGATTTAATTGAATCTGAGCAACGATGTCCTCTCCGCTTTCTCTTACACCTTTGCATTAAGCAGTGGTGAGGGATATGGTGTCTCACTGTTCAAGCACTTCCTGTTAAACTCAGTGATTGCAACTGGTCCAGCTGGAAAAGCAAGGCTCTTCTGGCCCAAAACATCTGCTGTCAGACTGCATCCACATACAGAGGTACCTTCTTGTATTTGTTTACTCTGTGCAGGTTCATCCCAAGTTTGCACCTGCAAGTCAAATAGCAGCAGCATTTCTCTTGTCCTAACACCTTTCTGCTGAGTTTCACTATTGCAAACCTGATAGAACAACTGTTCATTTTAACCCCCTCAGTTCCACAGGCAATATGCAGAGCAGGCTTGCAGAGATCCTCTGCACTCTGGAGGGGGCAGCTCTCAAATGCAAAAGCAGCCAACCTGTGAAGGAAGGTAAATTAGGTGACACTGCATTCTGGTGCTCTCGCAATTAGCCTGGTACTTGTAACCCAGCTTGCTGGGGTCAGAGCACTGCACTCAGTCTCGTGCCTGACATGCAGATGAGACTGGCAATGCTGCCCGCATTTGCTCTTGTGCACAGTCCTCTACTGGCCCACACCAACATTTCCTGGAGAACTGCAGAGCGTGCCCAGGGGCACTGAAATGGTTAAACGACTTATCTGTCTCTGCTTGTTTCCCCAGTTCTCCCTGGGAGTTCAGTCACTGCCATATGTTATATTACAGAGCATGAGAAATCAGACTGAGGTGGCAATTTTAACACCCTTTATTCATACATCCTATTTTTACACTGATAGATGTAAGATATGCAAAGTATAATTCCCAGCTGAAGCAGACTCAGCACATGGTTCCTGCTGCCTCAGCCAGGGATGGAGGAGGACCAGCTAGGAGAGCTGGTGCCTGTGATTGAGATAAGCAGCCCTGCAGGCACAGCAAGCCCTGCCTGCCTCCTGGGAGTCTCTTTTTCACTGCTGTGTGTGCACAATTTTGTCTGCTGCAGGTGGTCTTCAGCTTGAGGTTTGCTGGTTTCAGTTTGGAAGTGGTATCTCCTGGCAGCAATGGGTGAAAGGCACCAGCATGATGGTGAGATGCCAAAGGAAAAGGCACTGGCTGGGCCAACTGCTCCGGGCAGTTTCAGGTGTGGAGGTTTCAGAGGTGTTAGCAGAGCATTGGGATATGAAGTGGTGGCTTTTTCTTTCCTTTGCCTGTTAATGAGAAGATTTCCCTGTGTTCTTTCCCCAGGAAGGGTGCAAGTTGCTGAAGGTTTTGCATTTTCAGTAACTGCGTCTTAAGGAGACGAGCCAAAAATCAGAGTTTTGCTTTGTTATGGGTACAAATAAAGGACTTAGAGGTGAGGCTGTTAGCATCCTTTGTTACCGCAGAAACAGAGCCGCTACAAAGGGAAGAGCTCATGGTTTATTGGTGTGGCAGGACAGTCAATAACTGATGGATTCCTGGGTAAAAGAAGGGTCCTGAACATGGACAGCAGAGTCCTCCTCCCCTCTTGTGAAAAGTGTCACATGCCTTGTCACAGCACAGGACTCCCTGAAACAGCAGTGAAATCCCCTGCTCTGCAACACGACTCCTGCAAGAACTGGTTAAAAGGCTAAAAAGAAACATCTCTAAGTTAAATTTGAAACACCGTGTAACTGTGAAACAGATTTACATGAACGTCTGAAGTAAGGAATTTTGGAAAGACAGTGGGGGTGGGAGCAGGGGAGACCATAATTATATCAAAGCCCTGACACAGATGCGGAAACAGATGCATGTGGGCCAGGAAGGAGGCTGAGTAAAGGGAATGATGGGGAACTTCCTGACACGGGAAAAAGCACGTGTGTCCTGGAAACTGAGAGTGGGGATGGCTGGGGGAGAGGGTCTTATCTGCAACCTGGGAGGAACCTGAGCTGAGAATGAGGATCTTCCCTCCTCACTGCAGGTGTGAGTGGTGTTTCCTGACAGCACAGAGTGAGCTGCGCTTGTCAGCCAGGTGGGAGAAAGTCAGAGATGGCTCTGTGAGCAATAGGCTGAAGGGAGCCTGGTCCCAAGAGATTTGTGTCTTGGACTCCTGAATCTTTTCCTGAGATGGGTGCCTTTGCAGCGTCCCTGTTCTGTGCGCATGATCTGCTGGTTAATAAAGGGTGAGGTTCATTAACAGCAGTCTCTTCTTTATCTGACAACTTATTTTCATGAAACACATCAAAACCTCATATCTTTGACCACTCGGACAAAAAGACAGTCTGAGACAGGAGACACAAGCCTCCTTTCATTTGAAAATCAGTCTAGAAATGAAAGGCATGTGCCAGATGTAGTAAAATAAATCCTGAGCAGGAGGCACTCAGTGCACAAGGAGAACAGCACAGGAGTTTAGACTGGACTGGAATTATTATGAGAGCTTTGCTGTGACATGACAGACTTTCAGCTGGCCTTGGGCTGCTGGGCAAAAAGGAAACACGAGGAGAAAACCAGGCTGCTTGCCAGGCTGAGATATGGCATTTGAGACTTTGTGCCGTTGGGTGTATGCATGCCTGTGTGCATGCTCATGTATGTACGGATCGTAGTGTGTGTGTGAATAAATAGGTACATCCGTAACACAGGTGTATATGCGTATGTTTATGTTTGTATTTGTAGACACACACATGAACTTGTGTGTGTTTTGTGTGTTCACAAGACAGAGAAACCTCTGATCCCGAATTCAAACTACAGAACAGCAAAATCATTTTGTTAACATTCAATTTAATCTCTTCCAAAAGGTCTGCTTTTTATATCAGTGCAGAAAGATGTCCACATTCAACCTACAGTTTGCATGGTGCACTGAAGTCTGAGATGAAGAAGATACCTCTTGTCTTGATGGGCTTGAAGTGTCAGGGCCTAAAATAATGTAGTTTCAAACCATATAAACCACCAGGAAGGGAAGAACAATAAAACATCTCTGAAAGATGGTGTGGCAGTTGGAAGAGTTTGGTGCTCCATCCCATTAACAGCAGGGATGGATAATTAGGCTGGACAAAACAGCATAAAGTGTACACCAGGGAGTCATCCTGAGAGGCAGGGAGCTGGACTGCATGATCTAAGAGGTCATTTCTAGCTGTAACAGCAATGAACCTGATGTTTCTGAGAGCCTGTTTTTGCAGCAGTGCTCAGTAGTGGGTTGGGAGAAGGAAGGCACAAGATGTATCTCCTACTACCATCTGACACCTTCCACTGGATGCCTTTTTTCCTCCTTCTTGCAAACGGTGTCAACAAGATATCAATAGGTCTTTAAGGGAATGTTGCAAGAAAAAATAAAAGAAGCACCAGCTCTGTGCCAATGAGAAGGAGTGGAAGCAAGCCAGGAGACTGTGTCTGGGGTGCTAATTAGAAGATATTTCCTGCCGTGGCAATGCTGTTATTTATAGGACTGAGTGTGATAGGGTGCGAATGAGTGTGATAGGGTGCAAGTGTGGCAGGGTGTGAGTGAAGCATCCCAAACTGTCTGCCTACAATGAAAGCAGCTCACCAGTGTATTTTAAATCTGGCCATTAAAACTCGGTCCCTTAGGAGCTGCAGGCACGCACATATAGATAAAGATTTATTTGCTCAGATAAAGGCTTATATGAATGTATAAGCTGCATGCATGAACTCACACGCAGATAGACTTTTGACATACAGACTTAAGAAAACATGGCTATTTTCAGTCGTGCTTAGCCCTTTTCCTCCTAGGAAACACCGGTCCCCATTTAACATGAGAGATAACCCACTTTAATATGTTTTTTTTTTAACCTGCAGCTGCTGAGCTTACCGACCAGAGCAGCCCGCCCAGTGCAAAGCCTTCTGAGCACTCTGGGAGGCTCAAACGGAGGGACCAAGCCTGCACGTCTCAGGCAGGCTGCTTGGCGGGGCTCAGAGGAAGCAGATGGCAGTGCATGCCTCCGCGGGGGTCGTAAATCCGTGCTGAACAGGGCTTGCCACTTGGAATGACACCCTGTTCCTGAAGCTGGGGATTTATTTGCAGCGTTCTATGCATTCCTCATGTCGATGGCATAGTTAAACCTGTGCAGGCTGCTGCTATTATGAAGTACCCCGTTGGTTCCGAGTTAAATCGGGGTTCTGATCTAAAAAGAGATTATGTGGAAGCAGCCTGCACTCGCTCATCAGATCTGCTCCTTCTGGGTGTTCAGAGTCATAGCAGTTTTTGCTGCTAATTAATACAAACGTATAGTGCTCTTGATTCCTTGTAGCACTGCGGAGATGCCATTGTGATGGGAGCATGAGCTGGCATCCCATCTGCCCCATTTTCCCAAAATTCTGTTTGGAGGGATAAATCTGGCTTAGTGTTGCTTACCTGAGGATAGCAGAGCTGGAAGGATGCAGCAGGGAGGTAGGTTTTGCTCTGTTGGGTTTTTATGAATGATGATCATGCACATTGCAGAAAAAACACATTGTTGCTTCTCAGAACCCAAACACTTATCCCAGTTTTGGTAGGAGGATTTTTCATCCTGCCCCAGTCTGAAAAAACCAGTTCAGGAAACAATTACCTGTGCAGTTATGCAGGCATGTTTGGAAGGGATGAACTCTGCTGAGGGTGGTGGGGATGGGTGTGGTTATTAGGGGGTAACCTCAGCGCAGGACAGCAGGTCAGACTGTCATCCTCAGGGCGGGTGGGTGTGTAAATCGTTTTTTATTTTATCTGAACCTGCATTGCCTACTCCTACTGACAAATGATTCCTCATTAATACAGAGATAAGAGATTGAGTATCCATTTAGGTAAAAAATTATGCTTGATGTCTTGTCATTCTAATAGAAATACTAACAACTTACATTTTCTGATACAAAAAAATTAAAAAAGTCAGCTGCTGATATTCAACAGCCCTCCTAGGGAAGGATCTGACTGTACTATGCTGGACTTGCGGAGAACACAGGCAACTCCTGAGGGATATCCGGATGGATGCAGCCATGTGCATGTCTGTGACAGGTCTCCTGCACATAAGGCCACTTCATGCCATTGCTTGGGCTTAGACATTAGTTCCCATGCCCGCTGCAGAGCCTGGGCTGGGCAGCATGTGGCTGTCACAATGCCCACCACAAAACACTGGCACATTCCTCTCCATCCAGGGTTAAGACGACTGTTTGGAGTGGTTGTACCATCAGGATGTGGGATGCTTGTTGACGCCCTGAACAAACCTTGTGTATTATGTACTGCAAAGCCATTCACAGATTCACAATGGAGCGTGTAAAACATGATTCCTTGTCCTTTTCTCTTGCTAACAAAAAGAGCTGCTCTGACTCAGGCTGCACCTTGCAGGATGTGTGGTGCCAAGTGAGCCGATGAGCAGTTAGCATAGAGCTTGGGATCCAGCAGGCTTTTTTTCTTTAATCCCAGGTTGCCAGGAGCTTTCTCATGCTTGGTGCCACAAGCCACACCAGTGGGAAAGAAGTAATGCTTTGCCTTCTGTGGTCAGAGAACCAAAAGGGCAACCCTGTGATCCCTGTGATCTCTCTCTTACAGAGAGACAGCAAAGCAAGCTTCTTGCTCATTCATAATCAGAGATTGGGCAGTTATGTGAGTTGTTGGAGGCAATTTCTGGTCTTCCACTGTGAAAGGAAGAAGCTGACTCTTATAGATTAAATTTCTTGGTTCATGGCAGTTTTTTCCCTTCCTTTTCTCTCTCTACTTCTCTTTTTCCCTTGACATGCTCTCCCCTCCCATCCTCATTTTCTCTCCGAGTCAAGCTACACTTCCTCATCAAAGAAGCTCTAATGGGATCACATATTTGACCAGCTGCCAGGGAAATTTCCAGTAACCTCTGAAACCCTAAACATTCCATTTTTGAGGATTACAGGGAAAATGTTTCATCTTTCTGATAGAGAATCACCAAAAATTGAGAGTCGCCAGCTCATCTTCTGCTGTTCCGATGGAAGGAGCTTGGGCGGACTATTTTTAGGTTACAAAGCTGTACTTTGCAAAGATAAAAGCTGGGGCTCTTTCAAAGCAAAAGCCTTAAAGTGTGAAATCCATCAAGTCCGTTATCCCGGGGAGCACTGCGACATTGTTCGGCTGAGGCAGTGGTGAGCCGACATCTGGGGGCATGTAAGCTCCTGCCCTGCAGAGGCTGGAGTCTCCTCAGTACCCACTTCTAATGGCAGCCTCTGACACTCTATTTAGGAAAAACCTGGCTGGAAATTGAGACCCAGGTTCTCTCCCCATGGTCTCTGGTGACCTTTCAGTCTTTGCTCTACAGCGAAGAGGGTGTAGGGCTTGTTGTCAGGGCGGTTGCACAGTGGCGGCTGTGTGGTGGCTTTGAGCTTGTGGTTGCTGCTATGCAGGAAGGAGATGGACACACACATCCAGGGATTTCCTCTCCAAGAGATGCTCCTGATTAATTTTAGATATGTACATGATGGTGGACAGGAACTACTTAGTTCCTTCAAGCACTACTCCGTGATGGATGTTAATACGCGGTAGGGAACGACAGGTAGGGGGGAAGCAGCGCTGTATAACGGCTGTATGAATACAGGCAGGTAACAGCTAACCTGAGAGCATCCAGATTTGTTTACACTGCTTTTTGTTCCCCAGGAAGATAGCCATTTTGAGAAGCTTTTCAATTCACTAATACTAAAAATATAACTGTCCCAGGCATTTTGAAATTGTCAAAAGTGTCCCAGTTAGGTACTTTGTGAACAAAAATATATTTTCTCTTTTTTTTTTTTTTCAGTTTAAAGATGTAGTGAGCAGCTGTGGGAAGAGCAAAACAAATACCTGGTTCTGAAGCAATTTGACCCATTCCCCTTCCCTGTTGACAACCAGACTCAAATTTCCATTCTCATTCACACTGAAAGATACCACTCTTCATCCCTATAATCTCCAGAACACTCACAGCACAGGACCAGCCTCTTTCCAACTCTACCCTTAAATTTCCATGTGCCTTGATTTGCACTCATTTCAAAATGAGGCTGGTTTACTTCATTTCTTACAGTCTTCCCATGCTGATGCAGGATAGGAGTTTTCCAGCTACTCACACCTTGTCTGCAGGGCCTGGCTAGAGATCTCTGCGGTGGTGACTCTGCCCTGAGCACGGACACATCACACGGTGCTGCCGGGGAACATGAACCCACCACGGACAGATGTCTCAAGCCTTTATGTAGAAGCAACATATGTGACATTTGCATTCTCTCTCTTATCAGAAGGCTTCGTACTTTATACTTTATAAATATTAATTAATGCATGTTAATGGCGTCTCGGTGTTTCACAGATAAGGAGGCTGAACTGGTAAGAAGCAAAGGGGTGATGTGAGATGTGGACAGTGAGGGACAAAACTGGGGAAAGATCCCCAAGTGCCATTCCAGACACAGGGCCAAGAATGAGCAAATATAATATGTGATGTAAGTGAAATGTAAACAGCTCAGGTAACTGTATTTTCCCTCAAAAGGCTAAGAAAATAAAGAAATTGCAATGATTTATTTTTTTAACCCTAAGTCAGAAAGAGAAAATAGAAAATATATTTTCCTATGGAAATGTAATTATTGTTAATTCTGTTGAACTGATTTCATTTCTATATGAAGGTCACAGTCCTTTGCCCATGAGGGGGAAAAAAAAAAATGCTTTCAGGAGTAGAGTTGAAAACCAGCAAATTACAGAAAGCTGATGATGTTCTCATCTGACTTAAGCTTCAAGGATGGGATTTTCAAAGATAACTAAGGGATTTAGCAGTCTGATTTCCCAATTTGAAGCCCAATTGTCCTTGAATGAGATCTCCCCAGACAGACATGGTCCAGGGGGAAATAGATCTACTGGAAATGAAAAAAAGGTGCCTACTCTACAAATGAGCCTTTAGAAAAAAGTCCTCCGAGTCATGAAAACTTTCAAGAAGTGATGATATGCTACACAGGCAGCAGCAATGGATAAAACCCACAAGAGGGATATTTTAAAACATCTGTGTTCAAGACTGAGCTAAAAAGGGGGGCTGTGATGCTGTTCAGTTTAGTTGACAACATCCAATAATTCTAATGTGATAAAAGATTCTGAAACATCTGTCAAAGCTATTGCTAACCTTGCTTTGGGGAAAATTCTGACACTGCCAGCTTGCTGGTTAGAGAGGTGTGTCAGGCCAAGCTTTGAGGGAGGCAGCACAGACATTTAGGAGACCTCTTCGAAGAAATCTAAAATTGCCAGAATAGGTTAAGGGGATCTTTCCTCCTCTAGCTGCTACGATAACATTCCTGTGGCCATGATTGAAATGCTGACTCTTTGTTGACTGGAGATATGTGTGGAATGAGTTAGTGACATAGTCCAGCTTTCACTCATGATGCATATTCAGATCTTACAAGTCACTAAAGATGAAATATAGGAGCACTAAAATGCCAGGCTAAGTTGGACCACACACAGCCCAGTGCCATCTCTCATTATAGTCTCATAAGGGGACTATGAGAACAGAGTAATCTCCCAGTGCTGCTTCTGCCTGCACCCTTCCCGTCACTGACAGTTTGTAGCTCTGAGCCTTTCTAGGCTAGATGCAGGTCCTTCATACTCAATAGCTGTTAACAGATTAATTTCCCATCCAGCCTCCCTTTGAATCCCTACAAACTTGCAGCACTCACAGTGTCCTCTGGCAATAAGTTCCACAGCTGAAACACACAACATGTGAAGAAAATGTCTTTTTAGTTTGCTTTCATCTTCTTTTAATTTCAAAGAAACAACAAAAAACTGATTCTCTTCCTCTCTCAGCTTCCCACTCGGTAGACATCCCTAAAATCCCCTTAAGTTGTGTATTTTCCTGCCTAAGAGATGTCTGCACTGTCAGTGAGATGATCTGGAGGGGGCCATATGGGCAAGAAGTGTCCCATACCACTGCTGGTGCTAGGTGTATGGGGAAGACAAGGATGCTGAGCATCTTGTTCCAGCGACTGTTGAGCAGTGCCACACAACATGCATATCCTCGCTTCCCTTTCTTCCCAGCTAATGCCCATACATGGATCTGTGCCTGAGACATGGGTTTTGAGATGCAAGCACGAAGCTTTGTAATTGCACTGGGAATCTGATACCAAATGGGAGGAGGAAAAGGGGGGTGCGCAGGGAAGGAACTGCCAAGTTTATTATCTAGGGGTTTGGTGGTTGGTGGTTTTTTTTTGGTTTTTTTTTTTTTGGCTATAAATGACAATCTACATGAAAGTCCCTTTCGTATATTCATTACTGGAGATTTTATAGCCTAATAAATGTGACTCATCTGCGTAATCGCATTGTTTTCCAGTACTCCAGATGTTCTGTGGAGCACCTCTGGCTCGTGATCTCCCATTTAAACATTTCTTGTAAACACCAAAAGCTGTTTGTTTGTTTTAATGTTCCATCACATCCCATTACCCAGTGAAGGTGAAAGATTGAAATGCAACATTGTCTTGCCAAGAGACTTTTTTTTTGCCCCTCCTTCCTCCCTTTGCTTTCCCTGATGTATCTATGTCTAGTGTCTAATTAGTATGCAATGGGATGCAGAGATTCCTCTGTTAAATATCTTGTTGCTTTCTGCTTGCCTTGATCTCTGTAAGCAGGCAGATGCTACACAGAGACCTGGGGCCTGCATATCTCAGGTGCTGAACAATTTCAGTTCTTATTACTTCACGTGAAAGTTAAGTATATCATTGTATCAGGGATACAGTGCCATGGGACTTAGCTCCCTTTCTTGCACAGTTATTCACAACAAAGAAAATATATATCAGAGGCAAACACTCCCATCCAGTAGCACTGGATAGTTGCTGCAATGACATTAGTGCTTGTCTAGAGGCTATTTTCAATCCCGTAGGTCAGTCAAACCAGCTTAATTCTGTGAGAGCTTCTTTTAACACCGAAGTAGATGTGGCTTAACACCTTTGGATGGATGTAGCAGGTTGAGATGTAATCTAGACAGATATAACAGCAAGCAAATGTTGAGCATACGTTAGCTATAGGTAATAGCAGGCTGGTTAAGTAGACTCTGGAGACAATGAAGATTCTTCTTATTTTGCAGATCAGAGCAGTGTGGTTCCACTGCTGTCAGTGTCACGTCTGTTTTAATTTTATATCTCCTCTGCGTCTGGACCTGATGCAAGTCTGGTCCTTGGAATGACTTGGGATCTCTGCAGTGTGGGGACACATTTTCAGTTTTACAGGATTTGATGCAGGAATGTCCAAGTGACAAGAGATTTGCCTTTTAGTCATCATAGTAGTAGGCACCTACTGTGGTAGGTATGTACTGAAAGACCACAGAACCTCAGAAGTCAGCTGTGGGCAGGTAAGTGAAGTATGAAAACAGAGATGGGGAAATGTAATGATAAAAAAGAAATTTCAAAGCAAATCCCAGGATGGAAAGGAGGAGTAGAAAGAAGAGTCTTTGGCCATGAGACAATTGAACAGCCTGGGAAAGTCTGATACGGAAAAAGGGAACACCAAAATAAAAGCCAAGAAAGCACCAGGGGAGGGATGAGATGGTTATTTCAGTGGAGCTTTCAGAAGAGAAGCTTTAAATATTTCAAAACGATTATCAACATATTAGGGATGGGAGATTGATTTAGTCTTATGTTCTTTTGAGAAAAATTATGAAAACTAATAACAAATCTGAAGTATGGCAAAGCTGCACTGCTTGCTTCCGTCTTAACAGATAAAGCTTAGAGGATTGTGGGAGATTAACGGCTGATGAAATGAGTCTTCAGAGTCTGTCAAACATGGAGTTCGGGAGCCGTCTGAGCTCTCTCTTGCTTAAGTGCTGCAGGACTTTCACCAAGGAGAATGTGAATTAGAAACCTTGAGGAATACTGTACTTACAAAGGAAGAGCATACTGATCCTCAGGGAATTGCCAAGTTGGGAAGGGCAGGGGACACAGGGAGTCTGATGTGCTATATGTGTGTTAAAAAAAAAGGACTCTGCAGAAATCTGGTAGATTAAGTAGGGTGGAGAGAAGGAGAAGACTGAACAGACTTATTTGCTTCTGAGAAGGAAGCTGAGAGACTCTTCCCTGAAGGAAGAATCATCTTTCTGCCTCTGCAAGTGGCTCCTATAGCCAGATATATCAATGGCAGCTGTGGTCTTCAGTAGCTGTTTCATTAGTAACATATAAACAGAAATGCTTATGATAGAAGGTTTTGTTTTGTTTCTCTTAACTGTATATTAAAACAGTGGGTGACATAGAAATGAAGATATATCTGCTTCTAGTTAAATGCTTCATGCAGCATAGCAGAAACAATATTGAATACTATTTGAGTTCTACCCTTTCAGATTTTGGGTGGGTTTTTTTTAGGCGGTGGAAAGGAAATTCTTCCAAAATAAGTCTTCTAAAAACATAATTTGTGGGTATTCGGTGCACTATTTTTGATCAGTGCCAAGTACTTCTTCCAGTTTTGATATTTTAAGCTTTACCAATCTGCATAAAACATTTTTAATGGAGTTGTTTCAACCTCCAAAAATTGGAAACATTCTGTTCTGATAAAGTTAAACCTTATTGGGAACATTTCCTTTCAGTTCTATGTCTTAGGGGAAAAAAAAAAATCACTTAAATTGACATGTTCCTCAGGATAGGTTGATTTCAATAAAATGCCATTTTTTGTCAGAAAAAAAAATATTCCAGCAGAACATTTTTCAACCTGCTCTAGATATGAGTTATTGCACATACATTCACTGTCATAAAAGTTGCATCGGTGGTTACATTTTAATAATTTCTTCTAATTTCATCCAACTTTCCTGAGATACTTCAGATGTTTAATGAATGTAGCCAGATAATTTCCCACCCATTTCTGTTAAGATTTTTAATCAAGTAAACCCTGTTTCTCTAGCCACTCCTTGGTTTAATGCCATGTTCGTGGAGTTCAGACACTCGTTACTGGAATCCCAAACAAGGATTTGTGTTTTGTGTGGAGCTCTATTACTGAGACCCAGTTGAAGTCAGGATATATTTTGCTCTTTAAGAGAAATGTTTAGAATCCAGTAATTTCAAAAGGCCAGAGGAGGGAAGCATTGCCATCAGTTCTATAAGTATGGGAAACCGAGGCACAGAGTAAGACAAAGAGTGGAAGCAGTCTCACCAAATTTTAGCCATCTAAGAGGTACCTAGGCCAACTTCATCATTTAGATTCCATTAATATTAAGCAGAGAAAAAACTCCAGGGTGTGAATCATTTCACCTATCTTAGGGTGGGGTAAAGTTCTCTTTGGAGATCACTCTCACACTCCACTGACTGTAGCAGGAGCCTAGGCAACGTATTCTAAAAATTTTGTGTAGCTTATGTTAGACAAAATAGATCTCAGCTTTTTTTGATAAGCCTAAGACTTCTCAGAAAATCTGTGGCAGAGTCAGAAACCAAAGGTATATCTCCTGAATTCAAGGCTAATGCTTTAATCATAAAATGGTACTTCCTTTTATAATCCTGACTCTATCTTATTTCAATAATTTGGCATATTTCCTTCAACGAACAGGAGTGGGACATCTGTAGAATGCTGAAAAGCAATTATTAAGTTGGGCAGCCAAATCATATTAAACACTTCTGCCATCCAGACTTCTGAAACAATGTGAACTTTTGCAAATGCTCCTGAGAAATGCCACAGGGAAGATTTCCTTTTCAGATAGACGATCTGAGAGTAGAAAGTATTTCACACAAGAGGAAGCAACATATGCCACCACAACCAAGGAATAAATAGGGAAAAATAACAGGGGAATAACAAGTTTTTCTTTTGGTGGCAAGACTGTTAATTGCTTGAACACAGGAAATCCGAGCTACAAGACACATCGCCAATAAGCCTCTTCTTGTGACTGATTTTCTGACTGGAAAAAACTTTCATCATATCTGCTTCTTGCATACAACCACGGGAGGACCCTATAAGCATGTGCTCATAAGTGCATCGGAATAGTTGGTAATAAGTGTCTCCATCATCCATCCTCTTTTGCTAGAAAAGTGACAAATCTTTGTTTCACACTATCCAGAATTTACTCCAGTGCATGTGGAGGGGGCTTCACCACCCTGTTTGCTGCTGCGGAGGAGGCTGAGCTGCCTGGCAGAAGCACACCGTGATCGAAGAGTTCTGGATAGGAATAAAAGGAAAATGAGGAACATCTGTAAGAGGACTGTACTTCAGGATTCAGCTCACCATGCACTAAGGAAGAATCGCGAGACCTGAACCTCTGAGAGCCTTTCACTGCATGTTTATTCTGTGTAGTCAAGCACCATCTCAAGGATGTCTTTATCACAGCCACTTTGCAGTGTGAGGGACTGCCCATGGTTGAAAGGCTTTTTCAACCCTGAAAGACAAGTCTAACAATACAAAGGGAGCATGGAGAGGATGAAGTGATTTCCTGAGTGTCATGTGGGAGATCACAGGCATGGCTGGTTTGAAACCCAGCTGTGCCAGGCTCCAAGACTGGTGTGCCTTTTCATCAAGCTGAGCTGTCCTCACTGAGAGGAAAAGGCAATTCGTATCTAAGCTGAGTTCCTGCAGTAAGTTTAGCGCATGTCCGTGAGGTATGATTTTACACCACTGTTGATCTTGATTGCCTCTTGCTGTAATTCACATTCCTTTCAGCTGGTGCCTTGCTTATGTGATATGTGAAAATATTAAATTAGTTCCCTTTACTGGAAATTATATTTCATTAAACCATTGTCATAGCTACTAAGAGACCTTTCAACCTCCTGGTAGATTTTGTTTTAGAAACATCTGACAAAACCTATGGCACACTTACAGAGAGTTCAAAGCAAAGGCATCATAAGCTTGGGCAATTACAGATTAAGTGGTTTAATATTACAGAGAACAGAACAGGGAAAAGGACAATGTGTTGGATATCTGTGGCCTTCCCCAGGTTGTACTTTGCTAGGCTCTTTGTGTTTCAGCCATTGTCCTTTGCCTTTTACATCCATCTGCAATATTAAAACACTTAATATGGGCAGTAATTATTCGAGCTGATGATGCTTTTTCTTTGAACTCCATGCTGGAGTGCCAAAGGATTTGTTAGATATTGCAATGATATGCAGTGGTTTGAGGGACATTACTTTCACCCCCTATAGAGCACCTGCAAGACAGAACATAATTGGACTACAAACTTTGAACTTGCTGAGGTTTTTCATCTTATTTTTGGTGTGCACTAGTAGTTATTAGATACTTCTCTGGATCATACCTTTCCCATGATAATAGAGAACAATAATAATATTAATTCTTAGCTGCTGTAGGATATTTTTTGCACATCAGTCTCAAAGATGTCACAAAGGGTTGGTGGATAGTGTTACCTTTAGGCGTTGATCTAAAGTTTTAAAGACGTGGTAATTTTGTTGGAAAATGGGCTGTCGCATCTGGGCTAAAACTAGCAACAAAGTTGCACTGAATTGAGTGAATAGTCCTGTTAACATTAAAAAAAAAAGGAAAAGAAGTGGACAGAAAAGGTCTGAAGCAAAGAGAAAGCGTTCTTTGAAACATGCTGAAAACATAACACCTCAGTGGTCTAAAATGGCTTTTTGTTCTACAAGTTTACTAACATGCTGAAAAAAAAGACAAGACGAATGTGTCTTTCAATAATTGAATCCTACAAAGACAATGTAAAATTTAATCAGTGTTTAAATGAAATGATTTCATAAACATACTTCCTACTCCACAGGTTCCCCCTTCCCACTGTTTTTTCCTTTCATCATATATCTTTAAAAGAAGAAAAACTAAAAAATGTATTTAGTTTGACAAAGATTTTCTGAGCAATCATTCTTGTCTATGTGTTTGTCCTCCCTGAAATAAATTATGAATCCATTCTCCACTCCCACCTAATCCAAGAGAGTTCCTGCAATTGTAAAGACATTAAGTTCTTATAAATTTCCTCAAATTAGACACTTTGGTAGAATGAAACCTGCAAGTGCCACTGGAGGAGAGCTGTAGAATGAGTTTGAAGCTTACCTTAGGGAACCAGACACCAGGCCAGAGAAAGTGAGGCTTCATAAACTCCTCTGTACAATTGTTCCCTCCCAGACAACCCCCCCTCCTTTTCTTTTCAATATGGTCACAGATTTAATCTGGTCAAGTGCACTCTTGGCTCATTTGTCCCAAGCATTTTACTGATGGGGAAGTTGAAGCCCAGGACAGAGACATTGTTTGTCCAAGTTCAGCCAGAAGGTCATCAACAGAGCTAGGGAGAAAACTGTCCTACCCCAGTACAGTCCCAATGCTTCTCTCACAGTTTTTTTTTGCTTTTATGTTATGAGATGCATTTTAGCCCCCGTTGCTTAATACGTCAAAACCCCAAAGAACTAAACATTGATTAGGTAGTTTAACACCATTCTCTGAGAGCCAGATGAAATGGTGGGGATTAGTTTTGTTCTGGGAGCAGAGTGTGGAGCTGGGATTCCTGAACTCGTCCTTTTCCAGGTCATGCTAGATTATAACCCCCTACGTGAGTACCTTTCATGGCTCAGTGGTGGGTATGGGGACCCCAGAGAATGTCTCCATGGTTGTTACGAAAGAAATATATGGGGAAACCTTATGAGTGTAGCTGAAACATCCCTTTTTGCAAGGCATTTGACCTTGGGATAACAGCTGAAAGGCCAAATAGTTCCATTTCAACCATCTTCCTCTTGGAAAAAAAATCATATAATCAGAAATATTATTTTTATTTGAAAAAACAAAGCTTGAAATTTAAAAGAAAGGAGAAAATATTATGAAAATTTTAATTAAGATTCTCCCGTTACTTTTTTATTCTTTTTCTTCAGTGGGATTTCAGATTAAAAAAAATCCACAAGATCTACTTGTGTCATTTGCTGTTAGCTTTTTTAACTTCATTTCACCCAAGCTCTTATCAAAATATGAGCCTGAATGATGCCTTGATTAAGGGGTATGTGTATCTTCACTGGGAGAAAACATTGGGTGCTAAAGGACTCTAATCTACCAGAGAAAGGTGTAATAAAAAACAATGGCTGGAAGCTAAATCCAGACAAATTCACAATAGAGAAAGGTGTGTATTTTGTAACGTTATGGACAATTAACCACTGGAACAAAGTGCTAACAGACATGCTGGATTCTGCATCCCAATGTCTTCAGGTCAGTACTGGATTCCTTTCCAGAAGGTCTGCTTTAGCCAGGCACAGTTGATAGCCCTGAATACTAGGGTAATAGGCTGAAAGCCTCTGACCCAGGGCAGTGCTTTCCCCTCTGAAATCAGTGCATCTACATCTGCATAAATGGAGAATTAAATTCCAACAAGAGAACTTGAAAGATCAGAGATGAAATGGCACATTGGGCATGACATTCAGAAACATGTTTTACTTCCCTTTTAAGGGACAACACCTGACATTTTGTGAAGGGATAAGGATAAGACACAATTCCCAATCTAATAAGAAGTGTTGAGGCAAGAGAAGTTTGTGGTTGGTGTCATGTGTTAGTGGCTGAAGGAGGAAGTGTGTTGGGAAAAGTCTGTGTAATTTAAGAAAACCTCATCCGATTTGGGAGCTGTGTGGGAACTTAAATTTTGATCTATGTGAATATAAACAAAAAAATCCATGAAGCCGTTCTTGTTGTTAATTTACGTTTTTATGTTGATAGTTGTAGTAAATCTTTACTCAAAAGATCAGTGCATAGATAAATTAAGTCGAAAACCAGATAGGAATGAGGGGAGAATTGTTAAACAATAGGAACTGCTTTAAAGCAAGTCCTGGGCTATCTATTTTGTCTAGTTATGATTTCTGCTTAAGAGAAGTATTGGATTCATTCTTTTTCATGTTATGCACTTCTCTGAACTCTCTCTTGGCAGATCTTTGGTCATCAGTGGTTTGCCTTCAGCCTCTTGTGCTCACCTAAAAAGCAGCTGTTTCCCCTTTGTCCCTGATTGACTCCAGTAGAGGGAAGGGGAGGGAGGAAGAAATAAAAGCACCATCTTCCCTATGGTTCCTGGGTGGTTTCTGTTGTTTTCTTTTGTCTTGACAGTTGCTCTGAGCCTCTGAAGATAACTCAGAAGGAATCCTTGAGAAGATGTCACCTGCAATGAGACCCACTCTGCACTCACAGAGGAACCAACATGTTCTCAGGTGGCAGTGTCTGGGCAAGTTTCCTGGTCTCAGAGGAGGTGAGTGGCTTTCAGGGAGGTGCAAATGACCTCACAAAGTGACAGTCAATTTCTGTAATGGTCACGTAACCAGTGTGCTAAGAGCTCCACTGTCAGGAATATCTCATGATGTGCTGGTGTCCAGTTATGCTATAATGGACTGGTGACTATCTGTTTCCTTTGATGGAAATGTCTCAAAGATCAAGAAGCTTTACAGTACTGAAATCCTTAATGTTGGGTAAAACTGAATCCTCTTTGCTTTTTGTCTTCATGGTTAGAAGAGAAATGGTCTCAGGACAATGACCTGTGTGCTTTCTGCCTACCTTGTTAGTTTTGGTATGTCGTTGAAGTGTCAACTCTGTGCTTAGCAAGAGCTGCTCTCAGGATCTTTGCATGCGTTGAGCTGGAATAGGCATGGTCTGTGTTGTCTCCCTTCCGCAGATCACATGGATGAGAAGCTGAGATGCTCCTAAGACTGCAGGAACACTCATGCTCTCCCCACAACTGTGGTCCAGAACTGCGTCTGAAGGGTTTCAGAAGACAGGCTTGTAGGTTTCCTATGTGCGTGAGAATGGGCTCAGACCTATACTTAACAAAGTGGCTAGACTTCCTCTGGTAAATCCAGGGAAAGGATCACTCCTGGACCATTGTGTAATCTGCTTATTACTGTAAAATCTTATGTGAAGTAGTGACACTATGAAATTCATGTACAGCAAGCTGCTCTGGAAGCTTTGATGGGCAAGGGCTGAAAGTGAAAAGCAACAAGGGTCCACAAAGGTTAGGGCAAGAACAGAAGTAAAGGTCTTGATGCTTTCAAAACCGCTGCTAAAGCCATTGTGCAAGCACATACAATGTTGGATACAACCTCATTCCCACAATGCCTGTGAAAGCACAGAGCTGAAATAACACATTCTGATTTGCGGGGGTCATTCCAGTAGCCAATGTTAGGCTATTCTTATGCAATGAAAAGACTCTTGTTAATTACTGTGACTTCTTTACAGTCACAGGATGTACACATTTGAACCCGAAGGGTCCTCTCCAGAGAATAACCTTTATTTGCTTGATTGCTTTTGTTCAGTTAATTCTGCCTAATTACTATTTTCTTCCTATTAGATCCTAATTATATACAGTATTTTCATTATAAAGTGTAATGTTTCCCAGAGAACTATGTCAATTACACAGACAATATTACCAGAGGTCTCATTTACTTTATTAACCCAGAGAGCAGTCTCTCTTCTGATTAAAACTGCAGTTGGAGGTATGGATAGAGTAATGTCCTACTCCTATAGTGCAGCTATGAGAACTGATCAGATGATGATTAAAAAAATATATAATTCATATTTCTAAATGGATAAAGATGCCTTTTTCTGCTGATAGTCAGGTGGAATAAACAAGGTTTAAAAACTGTCTTCGCAGGGAAGGCAACGGTGTACCTCCAAAGTTTCAGGAATTCTATTATATATGATGCCTTTCTCTGCTGATAGTTTTTAAACCTTGTTTATTCCACCTGACTGTCTTCGCAGGGAAGGCAACAGTGTACCTCCAAAGTTTCAGGAATTTTATTATATATTAACATTGTGTTAAGCATGAATAAATATTGTGTAGAGATCAAAAGATCTGAAAATTTAGTCCCATTAGAACAACTATGTGAGTGAGTGCATAGCAATACAGAGGCAAGTATTGAATGGAATACAGAAAATCTGAGAACACATTCTTCTCTTGTAGAAGAAGAGGCTGTCTTTGCCTTGAATGATGGTAGAAGGACTATTGATGGGAAAGGAGCTACATTTGGATGTAATACGTAACGAGTATATGGAAGTCATTGCTGCAGGATCTCAGTTAAGTCAAGCCATCTGAACCCACAAGGGAACGAAGACTTTCCCTTTCCAAGCACAGTAATGATCTCATTCAATTCAGTAAAAATAAGCAGCAGCTTACAATATGTTGAGAGCTTCTGTGCTTTGTTGTGTGACACCAGGAGGTTTAGTTTCCTTGGAGCTCCAACAATAGTCTCCATCTGTAAAATGGGGGTACCATTGCCCTCACTGCCTCCTTTTGGTGTCAGGTCTAGTACACTAATGGCTGAAAATTTATGGACCCTGTTCAGACCATCACATGATGAAGGAGCCAACTACAGTAAATACCATTCTCATGCAAAGGCTGCCGGACCCTGTTCAGACCATCACATGACGAAGGAGCCAACTACAGTAAATGAAAAATACCATTCTCATGCAAAGGCTGCAGGTAATAACATTATATCGTAATTCAGTAGGCTCTGCAACTCCAGCGTAACTCAGTGTATAATCATATAAGCATCTAGCACACACTTGGCACTTCATAAATAATAAATAATAGTATTAATAATACAACTGCTGGCACAGTAACTTTCAATAATAACTAGATTTTTAAAAAGTGTCAGAGCCAAATGGGATACCCGACATGCCCTGTGTTTACCAGAGCTTTACAAGCCTTTCAGGAGAGTATCCAGAAATCCTGCTTCAGTCACAACTAAAAGGAAGCTTGGGCAGAGCTGAGAATGTGAACATGAAGTAATTGGCATCTTGGGTACCCCTGACAAACTGTACAGGCGCCAAATTAAAGTATGTATAGGTCACAGACCTTCAGAAAGCAGGGACAGAAGAGATCTCAAGAGGTTATCTGTTCTGGTCCCCATCCTCGTGCAGGATCAGCTAGACTGTTCCCATTCCAGTGTTGGTTTAACCTTGCTCTCAAAGGCTTACTGTGGTGGGGATCAATACCATCCTCAAGCAACCTGTTCCACTGCTTCATTTCCGAGAATGAGGAAAATGTTTTCCAAAAACCTAACACAGATATCCCTGCAGCAGGATGTCCTGTATTTCTTGTCCTATATCTTCCTTTTTCACCCTTTTACTCTTTGGAAGGAGGTTACCTCCTGAGTCTTCCTTTACCTTTTCTGCTAAGCAACCCCAAGTCCTTCTGTCTTTCCCCTTTGATTTTTTTTGCTTGTTCTTATTGTTCTTGATTCTTTCCACTTTATCCACCTTTCCCCTAAATGCTGTGCCAAACCCGAACATAGTGCTCCAGCTCAAATCTCACAAATACTCAATCTAGTGAGAAAAACAACTCATTTGTCACTCAGGTTGTTCTCTGATTTATGTAGTCTAGTATATTCTTTACCCTTTCGTATGGCATTGTACATTAATATATCTTATGGATCCTTTTTGCTTCCTAAGTGCTTGACATTTTTCCCCTAGTTATGCCTGTTTTGAGATTTAAAATCACATATTGCTGAACATAATTAGGTTAGCTGACAAATACAGACATGATTTTTTCACTATTAACATATGAAAAGAGTGTTGCTGTGTCAATAGAGAGATCTTTGACAAGTGAACAAGGACAATCCCACAATATTTCAGCCTTTAGAACATAAAAATGAAAAATAAAAAATAAGGGGAATTTGGGAAAAATGTTTATAACTTTTATTTCTCACAAGAATTTTATTCTCTGTGAAGGTTTAATTGGGTGTTATTCTTCTTGATTGGATTATTGACAGAAGTTTAATGCAGTTAGATATTATCTCACTGAGATTCAAATTCCTAAATCCACTAGGATCTTTGATTATCCTGGTCCTTATATTTACATTAGCAAACTCATCTTTAAATGAGAACAAGGCAAGAGATTATTGTGCAATAAAATACATCTGAATGCAGTGAATTCCAACTTTTCATCCAGTCAAAATTAAAATGGAAGTGCTGCAAAGTAGCTGTAATATTGATGGGGATAGGGGACAATTTGGAAGTTCAGCAAAAGGCCTGAACCATGTATCAAAGATTTATGTATAACTGAACTGGGTGAAAGGTGGTAGGAACTATTTCTAAGCTTTTTGGGGGATGCTTCAAAGAAGAGTCACAGGATCTCGTAGTCCAATCTTCAAGTCAAGTTATTCCTTTGCAGCCAGGTGTACAAGAAAAAGATTCGGGTTACATTTCCAGGAGGAAAGGGGATACAAGACAGATCTGAGCAGCTGTGCATGTCACATGTGTGGGTGCATGGGGACACTCTCCTGAAGATGCACAGGATACATATACCATAGTGACAGTATTATCAGGGGCTGGCCTTATGCCATCCAGGAACAAGACGATGGTGTCTCTTGCTACAGCTCATTACACAGGTTTATGGAGGCTTTACGGACCATTACAATGACCTGATGTGGATTTTAAATATGGAAAAACATGGGGTACTCGAATGGCTTTATGGCCGTCTTCAGCTAGGAAAAGCTAGGCCCCATGCCAAAGTATTATGAAAGCCAGAAGAAACAGGAGGGTGAATAGATATGATCTCTCAGCATCAGGAAAGACTGTGGTACTTCCAGTGGGAATGGATAGATGCCCACATAATTCTTCCTGCTTAAAAGCCTTGTCCCACTCCTTAAACTTATTACAGAAATATCAGGCATCCCTGGAGTTCAGAATCTACTTTTTCTTCATCAGACTTGCCATTCTTCAGTCGAAGATGCAAACTTTATCTCTGTCACTTCATTTCTGAGCTGAGAAAAATACATGGTTGGTCTCCAAGTCTTTGGTGGATGTCCTGCTGGCAGAAAATTAGAACCATGGAAGGGTAAATGGAGATATCAAGGAGCATACGGATAGCCAGATGGAGAGATGTAAACGGGGAGAAAAAGCTGGATGAAGAATAAGGCTGAAAGATTGTGTGGATGGATGGACAGTGATTCACTATGGACAGATGGAAACTGAAGCTGTTTGGAAAACAGAATTTCTGTTCAACTGTGACACACAGGGATTTGTTTCCATCCAGAATGGGAAAAATTCACTATGTTGGCATTTTTAAAGAAAACAAAAATGTTACACATCCCCACACACGCAATTGTTTCAGAAACAAACATATAATTCCATAATTTTAAAAATTGAAATGTATTTATTAATCTAGAATGCTAGATATAAGCATGCCATAATTAATGTTCTCAATGTTCTAAAGGCTGACATGAAATTAAAAGCTGAAACTAAGTGTGGTCACACATTGGAGAGCAACAAGAAATAAGTATTCTATTGAAAGCAAACACATTTCCACAAAACATTTGATTTTTTTTTTAAATGAATTTTATATTGTTGCAAAAGAAGAAATTTTCCATTGCTAATCATTACATCCTCCTCTAAAGGAATAGAGAAACAGTCAGAAAATAGCTGGTCAAGTATAGCAGAGGGCTTGAAAAGGGACAGAGGATGAAATGATGGAAAGGTGTCAGAGGTGCCTTGCTGAAGGTTCAGCATTTGTCCCACTGCAGTTGGTGACAGTGCTTATTAGGCTCAGTAGGAGCAGCTGGGAGTTTACCCCAAGCTGGCAGTGTCTAATGGAAAGCCATAAGCCACATCAGTCTGTCCCAGCCCAGGGAAGGAAGGTTTTCAGACCAGATCTCTCATACATTTTAGTGCCAGGCTTTCCAGCTGATGTTCCTGAGCATCCCTGCGCTCCAATTTAATGATTTGCAGAGAGGCCAAGGCAGGCTTCACGTGCCAAAGTTTTTTTTTTTTAACTTGACTTCTCCTTTCAGTGGGAACATCCTTTGTTCCCATGAAAACATGTTTGTGCCGTATCAATGGCTGCTTTGCACGTAGGAGTCCTGATGGGATAAGTTCTGCTTTCACCTGCCAAATTGTTAAATGATCAATGAATAATAAATCACATCCTGAACTGTGCCCATGTTCTGTTGTTGCAGGTGGTACTGTGCTCTCTAACCTTGGGATGCAGCTTGTTCTTTATGGAAAAGAGATACAAACGCTGAGGACTTGACATCAGTCTGCAAAGAAGCAGCAAAATGACAAATTTCTGCTATGTGCATGTTTCTTTAGATCCCTTCTACGGCAAACCTAGATATCTTCTTTTCAAAACAAATCTGCCTAGAGACACGGCTATCTGCCTAGCACAAGAAAATGCAATGACAATGCAAAAGAAGTGGACCCCCAGAGCCAGTGAAGGTCCAGAGGGTGAGCGTGACTGTGCACCTCCAACAAACCAGAGGCACCGTTAAGATAGAGCTGCTGGCACATGGTAGCTTTAGCTCTCCTATGATTTGCTCATTTTCACAGGAATTACACTGATTTTTCATCTTCTTAATTTGGTATAGAAAGAAAAACTGCTTTTTTTTTTTGATGCCAGAAAAGCTTTAACCCAGAGGGAGGATCCCTTAGAGGATAACTGGGTGATCTGAGGAGAGGACCATAGAGTCATATATTGGGGGGGGGGATCATGAAATCACCTCCCAGATCAGCTTTTGACTTGGAGCAATGACACCAATGCACGATGCATCCCTTAAATTTTCATTCCGCGTCCTATTCTTCACTGAAGCCTTGCAAGAGGCGGCTAGCTGGTGCGATTGCCCCAGAAGGAGGGCAGGTGAGCAAGAAATCAGTGCCTTGACACTGAATTTTGGCACAGCTTGTTCTCTTATCCAGAGAGGGGCCCCTGATTATCCTCCGCTGTGTCGCATTCTGCAGCAGGACTTGTTGCATATTCTAATTCCCCCTCGCTCCCTGATTTAGTGCTGCAGCTAATGCTTTTGATGTCAGCCTGAGTGAGATAGAAAGGTTTAAAAATTCATAGCTGACCTTTCCCTGACACGTTGAGTTTCCGTTAGGCAAGCGCAGCGTGGCAGGGCCGGGGGAGGGGAGGGCAGTTTTTAAGTCTGAATTGCCTTTTTCTTAAAACAAGAGAAAGTGTTAGGGGTGTGGGGGGAGTTGGTGTTTCTGTACAGGAGAAGAAAGGGAGACGGGAGTGAAAATTAAACTGGGAGAGGCCTCAGAAGCAGAGGACAGGCTTATGAAAAATATATACCTTCACCAAAGGAAGATGGAATACAAATTGGATCCCTTTTAAAAATATGCCTTTAAAACAGACGTTTTAAAGGGTGGGAAGGGGGGATAAGGAGGGAGGGAGAGGGGGGAGCAAGAGACGAAGGGGGGGAAATGTCTCTTAAATGTGTTCAGAACATTTCTGCAGCCTGCAGAGCTGGGATTGTTTATTAGAAGATAAGATAGTGAAAAATGTATTTTGCAGAAAGAAAATAGTAAAGCTGGTTTCCCAGCAGATAAGAAGCCAAATTTCTATTTTATGCTCAATTGAATGATTCAGTTACATTATCTGGGAGGCAGCAGTGAAATAACACCCTTCGGAAATGAGACTGTGAGGACATGCAGTTCAGAGGAGGCAGCTACATCCCATCACCCGTCGATTCAGACATCCAGCCATGGACACCCAAGGGTGGTGCAGCCCTCCCTCTGGCTCCGGGTTTGGCTGTGAATGGCGAGAACCGTGTCCCAAACAGCCTCTGCAGCCAGCACAGGTGGGGGGGGGG
>NW_010235163.1:112329-122730 GCF_000690775.1 Eurypyga helias
GGTGGGATTAGACGGTCTTAAGGGTCCTTCCCAAGCCAAACCACCTATGGTTCTAAGTCTGTCTACAGAGGCAGCTACTATTTTGTGAAAGAGACCTAATGTGACATGTTCTAGGAGGTGCTTTTGTAATTTTACAATGAGTTCTGAAGCTTTTGGGATTTTCCTTAGAGCCCCAGCTTCAGGAAAGAGGAAAAATGAAAAGGGAAAAATAAAAAGAAACTTGTTTAGACTTTCAGCTGTGAAGGACAGCTGTAAAATGAGTAAACTGTATAGTCTCAAAATCCAGGGGGGGGAAAAAAGAAAAAGAAAAAAAATATTTTTATTTTAAAACTAAAACTTCACCAAGTAAGCACAAAACCCATGCCCGTGATTTTTTTACCCAAGGATACTTAGACTCTCCATTTTTGACTGCTCAAGGTTGGCAGTATTATTTGCTGTGTTCTTTAGGAGACTTTACTTTTGTTTTGCTTTTTCTTTCCCTTAATATAAATGTCATTCCTTCTTAAATCTTATGGCTCCCTCTGTAAATGAAGAAACAAATGAAGCATGTGGCACATTAGTGCCAATCCTTTCCTTGCACTAGAAAGTCTGGGTTACAACAGTGGTTGCTCTGTCCTTCATAAGTCCATTTTTTATTTACTGAGCCATTTAATTCATGATTCATTATTTGTATGGGCTTGTCCACACTGATCATCCAAAGAGAAATCCACTATTAAAGGACACAGCAGCTTTCTGCAGTTTTTGCAGAGTTTCTGTCATGGTCAATCTTAGCTGCTAACAGAGCTACATCAGACTCTGAGTTGATGTATGGTTCAGTTGTTAAGCGTACAGTTTAGAGTACTTAAAATCAAACTTCTGCATTAGGAGTTCCGGAGGAGAATATTGTTCTGCCTGAGACCAAGGTGTGATGACAGCCATGTCTGGGATGTGGACAGTGAGGATGGTGGCAACAGGCTGGTGTTCTCGTCGTCTTCAACATTTTTTTTAAGTGGCCTGTTCAGATGACTAATGAATACAGTCCTGATATAGGTAGATATATCACATTAATTGGCTTAAACTAGCATCTTGGATAATGGCATGATTTGGAAAGCTAAAAACTGAATTCTGTGAAGGAAAAGGAGAATTTATTGCACAGAATGTGTATATCTTTGCAAAGGTACGATTTGCCAGAAAGATGATGGTGATTTAAAGAATGAACTAGATAAAATACTCCTTCTTGACCATCGCAGTTTTGAATATGTCTAGGGACTGCATTTGATTACATGTATAATATTATGGCTTATTATATGACGTTATCATTTTGATTGAGACTGAATTGCCACCACAGTAAGTAGGCATTGAATAGACACACAAAAAAGAAAGTCCTTGCTCCAACCTTAAGTTTTGAGAGAGCATAAAAGATAGAAAGGAAGATCTTCAAGTTCATAGAGACTCTTAGTGGGGAATGTAACCCAATTTCTGCCCTCCAAATCACAACACTTTCTAAAACTTCCTTGTAATTTTTAGCAGTTTCCTTTCACTCCTATGTATAAGTTTGATCCATAATTTTGACAACAATATGTCAAAACAAGTTCTTCTGAAAAGGTCTGAGCGAATTTTCGCTTCTACTTTTAGGATATATTTCAACAGTGCTGAACTGTCCTTTTCCACATTGTTAGACTATGATGAAAAAATACATACTCTGGTGACCTGATAAAGTTTTGAGGAGACATGCAAGACATTTTAATCTCCCTTAATGGGTTAATCTTTTCCATATGAAATTCAGGAAGTTTTCTTGTATGGACAGTTTAAAAAATTTTGACTTCCAGCCCAGCAGGAAGGCTGAGTGCTGGCCTGCTGCACTGCTTTCCTGAGCCAATTTTCTTCTTCCAGGGCCATACGTTGACAATAAAGGTACCTGATGGAGTCTACTCTCATTTTAATTACTTTGCTATCACTGTTAAAAAGCTAGAAATAAATATTTACCTTTTCTTCTCCCAAACCTAGTAATAAAATTTTAAGCCTTGACCCCTGCTGACAGAATTTTCAGCAGAAGTTCCGAATTGAGAGAGTATTTAGAGAAAGGAGATCTCCTAAGGGGAGGAAAGATTGAGAATTAGGGAGATTATTTATAGCTTGCTCCCTGCTGTGGATGAGACACTGCTGCAGTGCCCAACTACTCAGTAATTGTGAAACCAGTGGCCCTGCTCCTTGGGAAATGAGGATAGCGTCTAAGGTGGTCAGGACAGCAGAGGTAGTGTCTTTTAGACTACACTTTCTTTATACCTGTACACCTTTGCAGGTTTTTATTCTTAGTACAATAAGTTCCATTACTGGGATTGCAGAGCATTGCTGCTGCACAAAAGTAAGCTATGTTGTGAGTCTGTTAAGGTTTTCACCTCTTGGGTAAAGGCTAGGCTGGCTTCTTAGGGGACTAACCCTGTCACATGCTGCAAAAAATAAATGACAATACTTCTGTGAACTGCCATCACAAACTCCCTCATGAGGTCTCATGGTTCAGCCTCTTGGGAAAATCAGTCTTGTTGTGAAATTGCTGGAAAGTCCTAAAAATTTGGGTGAAGTTTTTTGGAAGTTTACATGAGTCAAATTCTTGCCCTTCTGAATAGGTTGGTAGTCCAACCATGTATTTGGCTAAGCACAATATGAAAAGAGACGCGGATGTTACTGAATATTGTACCCCTAAGCCAGTGAAGAAATGTTGTGCCTATTCCAGCGGTGCAGTGTGGGATATGGATATACAGATATATGCAAAACAGGTGATAGCAAGAGAGCAGCCAGAGCTGATGTTGAAGATAGCTTCATTGTAAGAGTTGCTAAAGGCACAGACTAATCAAAAAACAAAACAACCTACCTGAGTATCCTGAGACCATAAATACAAGAGCTTATGGAATGTTAAAAGAAATGTATGATTTCCATTGACCTGCATGTTACCAAGTCTCTTTTAGTATATTTGCCATCTTTAGTCATGAGTGAAAGACTGTGACATCTGATGGATAATAATGAGCCCAGAGTACTGTGAAGAGGAAATAGATTTTCTGTCCTCTAAGAAAGCTGGATATTTTGATATCTGTTTTTCTCCAAAAGGAAAATAATAATAAAAAGTGTATCTTGTTGCAGAAGGAAAAGTTCCTGGACATGGTGACTGACAAATCGTACCATGTGCTTAATTTTGCCACGAGATGGCAGCTCTCCAAGTTGCTGAAGTGCCCGGTGGGAAGTGTAGCTGAGCCATCCCATTCCAATGCGCCTCTGGAAAGCTCCATTCCGGTGAGATGCAAAAAGGAATTTTATTGCAAGAGATCCCTAAGTGACAAATATGAGCAAAGGCTGAATACTGCTGGGGGGTGGCCATGAGGGAAGCAGGCCTTGCAAACCTTTGACCGGCTTTCGTGAGGAACCATAGAACTCCACTGGCTGGGGCTATCAGCCCTATGCCTCTGATCACAGCTACATTTAGTGAAAAATTAAACCTTTAGCTAAATAAAGAACCTTCTTGGGGGAAGGAGGGAATTATTCCAGCATGTTTGGCTCATCATCTGTCTTGTGTCAAAAGCACAAAAAGAGAAAACAAGCAAGACAGACCAACTGCTGTGTTTGCTCTTATCAAACCCCTCTTCAGCCTTGCTGGTGGCTGTGGGATGTTGGTATGAAGGTTTTCCCCATTGGATAGGTTCAGAAACAAGGAGTAAATCCTAGTGGCCATGAGACAGTCTGCCTTTCTGTGTGCTGTCATTTAGACAGCTGCTTTCTCCACTTTCTCCCCTATCAAGTTTCTCTTCCCTTTTTTAAGATCTTTCTTCTGCTGGAGGAGCTGACTAGCAGTGGGAATGGGAAGCTAGAATAGCATTCAGGGGCTAGCTTACTTATTTATTTATTTTAAATCGACCCATTTCAGCTCCTTGTGCTTAAGTGCAATCTCACTACATTACTTTCAGTCCATGGAATTATAGAGCAGGATGTTTGCACCTCTCTGTCATTCATGAAATGATATCATGTTGCTGTGAGCATAACTTACTTTTGCTCTGCTGCCACAGACAGGTTGGAGTTCATACAAATCTCAGACTAGCCTTTTGGGAATATCCACTTGCTCTTAAACTATCAACATGGTTGTGGTCACTTTTGGCTCAGACTGAGATCTAACTTACCCCCATAGTGCCAGAGTGACAGGACTCACACTGAAAAAGCAGACAGCAGGGCTGGGCATAGTGACATTGGCGCTATTCTATCTTGCAGACTCTGCTGTACTATTAACTGTTAGGGTCACAAATAAAGTATTGATTCAGTTAAACAACTGCATTACGTTAGCCAAAGAACAGAAAGAAATTGTAGCTTGGCTTGAAACTGAAACAAACTCTTCCAAATCAAGCAGGCACAGTAGGAGTTAAGGAAAGGTTGAAAATAAAGCCATTTTTCTTAGCATTTTGTATTGTTTTGTTAATCAGTAAGAGAGATGTCATTTCTCCAGGCCTGTGGGGACTAAAGTAGAAGCCCCTGAGTTGATTACATTGGATATGAGCTAAAGTATCTTTCCAAGAGATAAAAAATGTCTGGCTGACTAATAACTATGAGACAACAGAAAAAGAGAACAGGAAAAAGAGAAGATGTAATGTAGTCAGAGTCACAGAGGTCTGCTGTGGGAGCATTTTGACATGCACACAGCCTCCCCCACCACATACACATAACTATCTCTTTAATGTGCCTGTTTCTCTCACTCGCTTTGTAAAAATACTGCCATGAAAGTGGGAGAGTTTATTTATAGAGAAAGCACAAGAAAACAAATGTTTCATTCACTGAACTCTAACCTCTTTCGATATTAATGTGTGTGATAAATTTGTTGGCTAAAGGCAGGAGATAAACGAACTGCATTTAGCCACCAAATTACATTCCTTGCTATCCTTCAGCGAGAAGAGTGAGGGAAATGCTGGAAACTATTTTTTCCATCGGCACTGCACCTAGCACGTTATGAGCAATACCAGTGACTAATAACAGCAGCTCTTCAAGCAGGTATTTTATTCCCACAAAACCCTAAAAAGGAGACTGAATTTCCTTCAGAATAGATGCTCAGAGTTGGGTTTTACTTCTGCAGGCTGATCTGTATCCTGCAGTTACCTGGAACCCTATAGACAGCAATCACACTCTATATGTTCCTCCTGCCTGGATGAGATTTCAAGCTCTGCCTGTGACAATCACATTGGAACTAGTCAAACAACATTTGCCAGGTAATTTATTCAGTTGATGTTATAGTATTTTGATAGTGTTATTTGTCAATTTTCCCCTCCCTATTCCTCCATTACATATCCTGTTTATAGAACTGGGGAAACAATTTACAAATAAGTTTAATAGATCAGATTCACAACACTTTGCAAAGAAAAAAAAAAGAAAGTAATCCCCACACTTCTAAGCCAGGAAGTCAGCAAGAACTAGAAGAGAAAAACTTTCTTATTCCTATTACTCTTTCCAGTGCCTGGTGGGAATGTATGAGCAGCTTTTCTGGAAGACTGATACTTTTAATGTGCATGTGAGCATGCAGAATGAAACTCACAAATATTGTTATGGGTCACTTTAAAAATTGGAAAACTTTACAGAAAATTAATAGTAAGTTATGTACTTTTTTCATTTAAAGTGCCTTTTATTTTTGGCTTTTTTTACTACAAAATTTTTAATCCATATCCACCACAGGCGCATGAATAAACATGCGTCTTCCCCAGAAAAATTATTATGTGTCACTATATATATTATACCTTATATTTATAGCTGTCTGACACTGATAGATGAATAATAGACATATCTAGGACAAGGCAAAATTAACTTTTTTAGTCCTGCTGCAACTGACATCACTTTCCTAGGGCAAAATTTGTGTCTCCGTGGTCACCAATGTCTTCAACTTGGGCGGTGTTCTGAGCCTCCTGGGAGGGTTTGACTCAGGTATCTACTTCTACCTGCAGCTATACTCCCAAAGAACAAGGTATTCGTGGGACGTGGTGTTGGGAGTTCATTAATCCATTTTAGCTAAGTGCTGGTCAAAAAGGATTGCACAAAGTAAACACAACCAAGCCTCACCCATCCTCCTGAGATTTTTGCCACTCTACATCTGCTTGCTGAATGTACCAGAAATGGGTTGAGGTGGGGGAGAATGCACCTTTGGTATGACTTCCATATGATGAGAGACTATCAACCCACATTTTCTCATGTGGCTTCAGTGAGCTTTGGCTCTCTCCCTGACGTTTAGTATGTCTATACTCAGTCACAATGTGAGTTAAGAAGAAAGCATGTTAAGACACCCTGAGCCTCAAACTGTGTGGCTAGACTGCTGCCTGTAGTCAGTCAGCATAGATTAAATTAGTGTAGCTGAGCTTCTGCACAGAAATTCCTTTCTCCCTGCAAACAAGACCATTCATTGACTTCTAATTTTATTTTATTTTCTTCAACTGACTTGGTAGTGAAATGGAGTTTAATGAGGGAAGATCTAACTGTCTGAGACTGACGACTTTAGTGGTGTTAATGCATCCTATGCAACTTATGCATAAAATAGACCACTTAGCAAGGTCATTGTATATTTGCTTTGGTGCAGCAACAACAGTATCAATCTTCCTTCTAAACCCAGAAGATTATATAAAGCCAAGTATTTAAAACCTGACTTAGAAATACAAAAAGGGCACGTTCTATCCAGGTGCTCAAAAGATTCTTTAAAATCAGCAGATGATTTATTGACATTAACCTTGAAAGGCCCCAAATCTATCCAGCAAATCTAAAAGGAATGGAACCGATTTCTCTGGATTGGCGAGGTATAAAATTACATCGTCAGTATATAATGGCTGAAACTCTCTTATTGATGATTAACCACATTTATTAACAGCAGGCTATAATCCCCAGATGTTATTTGTACAATGACTGAGATGTAATACAGTCCTTTCTAAAGGACCAGATCATGAAATGCACCAAAGGTCACCATGAAACCCTGCAGAAATTAGAACATCAGTCTTGGAAGAAATCTATAGTTAGACCTATTGGCCCTTCTGTCTAGTGCACAACAATTCTGACTGGTTGATTCCTCTAGAAGTTTCTTTATTTTTAATTCAACAACTGATTGTGGGTTTAGACTCAGGTATTATTTGGGCTGGAGATTTTAGCTAATAGCACAGCTAGTGCTGATGTAAATGCCAGGCTGGGAAAAGCATCTCTGATGGGCCTTTGGTACAAATCCTAAGGTGGTAGGGGCGAAGAGGCTACAAAATATCTGTCAACAATTCCTGCTTATTTAGGTGAAGTTTGTTTAGATGTACATTTTGCTAGAGATGCTTTGCAGAGCTCAGCAGGTCAGTAGAATTGGAGAATTCAAAATATCCGATTGCATGTCTTTATTCTGTCTCCTTCCTGATTCCAAAGTGCATGATGCTAAAATTTGAGCAACTAAATATCCTTGGAAGTAAAAGGTCCGACAAATCAACCAAGGGGAGTTACCTTAAGTCCAATAAGTAGTTTCTCCACAAATTTACTTTTGCTGGAAAACAGATATAAGTAATGACAAATAGCAGAAATTCTACTGACTTAAGATATATTAAAAGTAATAAAAGACATTTATAATACAAATTAGCTTCTAGTAAAAATGAATTAGGTTATTCCTGGAACATAACTTGGGAAAGCCCAGCTGCCAGGGCTCTTAATCACATTGTGTCTTAAACAATATGAATTGTTTGCAAGGATCAGTTGGCGAATGGTGAGATGTTTCTACTCCAAATGAAATTTCATGACGGCCTAATTTTCAGCCGGACCAGTTCCTGTTCTCTCTGCCAGGACCAGCTAAGCATCGGCAGAGCACCAAGAATCCCCACAAACATTTCCATAAACTAGCAATAGCAGTCCAGCCTCTTGGTAACGTTTTGATGCAGGCAACTTTCTTTTCACCAATTTAAGTCCTCTTTCAACTTCAGATCAAACTCGGGACTCCTCAGTAATTCCCATGTTCACCCTTGTAAAGCATTGCTGTATTTTGGTCAATAACTGCCATGTTCCATCTCAGAGGTACGGGCATTGTGGTGTCATGGTTTCTGTCCTTACATGTACTGTCTATAAGTCAATCTTGAAGCTCTTAGAACAGAAAATTAGTTCTGAATGTAAAGACAAAATTACCAGTAAAACACAAGGATGTCCAGCTCAGCCACTGAGACACCATATACCATACTGCAAAACCACATCTTACTTTCCACACTCTGTCTCTTTCTACTTGTATGAAATTACCAAGACAGAGAGGAGAGAATTTGTCCTGAATTTTAAATAACATTCCATTTCAAAATGCTGGGGTTAACAGGTGCAGCTAAAAGCTTTTCTTTGGTTTTCTGAGCTGAGGAAGAAATGCAGTTAGACCTACAAGATGTGGGGAAAAAAAAAAAAATTCAAACAAGCCTAGTACTGAACTATTCTCTGGAAAATAACCTGAAAAGGGCAGAGTATTGGGATCTGGGACAACAGGAAGAAAAATGATCTTAGTTTGGAAAGTCTGCTTACATTCTAATGAGAGAAGTTATTATTGGAAAACCAGCCACCTTTACTACACTTCTTTCGTAGAAGGTGGTAAGTCAGGGACAGATATCATGCTCTCTCTGACTTTTTCATGTTGGACAGACAAAAATTATAGCCATTGGAAATAGTTAATGAGAACCTCTGAATCGAGCTAGTTCCATAAAAGGAGCCTATTAGAGCAGAAAGTGGCTCTCCTTTTTAAAAAATATTGTGGAGTCCTTGAAATGTTTTCATCTCTTGAATTAAGACAAGAAGCTGACATCTTTGAAACCTTTGCAAACCTATAATCTGAAGAAATGTTTCACTTCGAAAAATCAAAAAGTGTTTTTTCTGGTATTTGAACAGCTCCCTTCCCTCCATAATTAAATAGTTAAAAGGTAGCATATCTCATTGTTTATTTTAAAATTGTGGCATTAATAATTCTGCACTAATTTGAAAATGGAAAGTCATCTTGATCTGGAAAATTGGCATTTCTCAGAGAAAATGTCAGAACAAAATGTTTTGACAACTCTCAAACTTAAAAAATATGGAGTTGAGGAACAAGTCAAAACCATTTCCCAGCTTGTAAAGTTTCACAATTCTAAGTAAAAATGTTTTGGCAAAGAAAAGTGCCTGTTCTAGAGCTGGTTGTGATTTATGTGTGCTGTACAGGTACACCCAGGCTTTCTCATGTAACTACTCATCTGAGGACCTCCTTCCACACCTAGGAGGTATCTGCAAGAGTATCTTCATCCAAATCTTAGTTCTGGTTGCCTGTACTTGGGTCCAGATGGGCCAAGCTGAAAAATGCTTCCAGAAAAGAATTTCCCACTCCCGCAGCTCCGAACGTTTTATATCCACCTTTGATATTAGGCTTAATGCTCCATGGCCTTGGGTAACAGCTGTGCCACTCACACCTACCTTGTTCCCCCCCTCAATCTTTCTGAAAGCCCCTTTTCACCCTCTATCAACTCACTGATATGCCAGTAATCCTCAGGAGAGATGCGCACCCTACAAGCACTGCGTGGGAGGATTTCCTCCTCTTTAGTGTGATGGTTTCTAGTTAAGCTGGGTTTTGACCACAAAACTGAGAATATCAGCAACCCTTAAGAATGCATGGAACTGAGCGTTTGGATTTTGGCTTGCTTTGATTCCTCATGGCATAACCTCAGCTTCTCCTTGTCCCTGATCCCTACCCTGCCTGTCCAAGAGGAGCTACACAGAAAGATCTTTCATGCAAACTTGTGCATCTCTCCCTGTAGATTAGTCGAAGGAGCAGATAAAGAGGGTTGAATGACTGAGTAAAGCTGCAAATGAACTCCCATTAGCTCTTGCGGTATATCTCTGGTGGAGGGGTTTGGTAAACAGTTAGCACTTATCTCTCTGCTCAGCATTTAGCTGATTTCCATAATGAGCTCCATTGAACTGAGAGGCCTCGAGGTGCCCCAAGGCTTCTGAGACGCAATGTGTTCTCTAAATCTGATTTATGTAAAGGTGAAGGCAATTGTGTTAACAGAGGAGAGGAACACGATCAACATGTAGTCTGCAGTGGCTGGGAAGGCAGTGGCTGGCTGGCTGAGGGATTTGACAGAGGCTGGCTCTAGGATGGGGAGGCACTGAGATGCAGCCTTGGAAAACACAGCCAGGAGGAAGATGCATGAGTTTTATTTAATATTATCTTTATGTTTTCCTTCCTTCCTCTTCAGAACTGAGAAAAGCTGCAGCTCTGAGGCACGCAGAAACCATCTTTGGGGGGACCAGAGGTGAGACAGCCCAGGGTAAGCCCATCGAATGCACCGTCCCCGCTGAGCCCCAGTGCCAGTGCCCCGTTCCATCCTTACCCCGATCGCAGCCTGGCAGGTTTGGCTGCACAAACTTCACCTGGGGCATGGCTACAAACTC